>NC_056734.1:516668946-516688946 GCF_019279795.1 Protopterus annectens | reverse complement strand
TGGCCTTGGTTTCCCCAGTGGTATGTTTGTACACAGTGTATAATTTAACTATCTTGTAGCCACTTTCTACTTCTCTTACCTGGAAGGCCTGTGGGGGGAATGTTTTTTAACACTACCTGACTGTTTCTACACATATTTCCAAAATCCTAGTTAAAAATATGCATACAGCTTACTACCACTCCCAGGATTCGAACCATTGCTGTGTCTGCTAAAAATACAACAATTTATATATCTGTATATGTGTGTATATATATATATATATATATATATATATATATATATATATATATATATATATATACACATATATATATATATATATATATATATATATGTATATATGTGTGTAGATTGAACTATTCAGAAACTGTTGTCTCTTCCTTCAATATTTTCTGTCTAAGTCTCTCTTGGTTGTACAACCTGACCTTGTAATTACAACATATATATACAGACATTCTAGGCATATTTTTATGTAGCACAGTGTTGGAAACACTGGTTAACACAACATTACTATTCAGATATCAGATCTTGGTGAACGCAGCATTTCATGCCATATAGTACCAGAGTAAATGCAACCAGTACAGGATTTAGAACTTTATTGCCAGGCAGTTACACTTTTATTTAAATATGCCCTATATGGGACTATTACTGTAATGAAAATAGAGAAACATTTATTCACACCTATCCATCACATACACAGGCCAGACTTGGTAAACAGTTATTGCTATGAGTACTTACACACTGCTGGCACATCTCCCCTCCCTCTTGCTTCTTGGACCCACTGTTCCAAGAGCTCCTTCTTCCTCTGTTTCAAGTCGGCATAGTGGTGCCGGACCTGCTCACCAGTCCGAGGGATACCAGTGGCACTGGTGAGATCACGAGCAAGACTTTTCCAGGCTTCTGCTTTATATTGGGAGCCCTGGTACTAGTCCCGCAGCAGTCTCACATAATTTTTTTTTACCAGGAGTTCTACCATAACCTTGGACTCCTGTATGCCCCAGCGCTATGCCCAAAAGCGCATGCTGACTCCAACACCTGCCATACTGCCTACAATGGAGAGCTACAACCAGTTATGAGCTGTATTCCTGCCTGCAGGGTTTAGATATGGCCGATTTCCCACCCTTTGCCGTGCTTGGACGGTTTTGAAAATGCTGAGCTAAGCTAAGCTATGGGCAAAACTGCTTAGCTAAGGTTGGCAGTGCTTAAAGGGGCAGATTCAGCAGTGCTTACCAATGGGCAAATCCACTTAACTGGGCTACTCATTGCTTAGTATTCATATGTATACAATGCTTACACCCAGTCAACATAGCTGTGCAATGCTTAGCATTACTTATGTTCTATTTTATTGGACTACCACCTGTATGGAATTGATTCATCATTCATTACATAATATAGATTTATTTACATTCCCTGACATCCCCCAATGTGCTGTAATTACATTTATTCTTGTGTGACTATACTGTATGGGGCACTTGTGTTTATATGGGGGTTTCACTACTTTATTACACTGACACCTCACATCTGGGCCTAATACACTACTCTGGTTCAGAAAAATAAGTTACTTCCTACATAAATATACAAATAAATTAAATTGCAATGTTTACACATACAAAATGGAAATGGCTTTGGAGAGGCTCAAACCCTGAATAAGTACATGCAAGGTGTATGCTCTAACCGCTACACTATTGCATTTATGCTTATGTAGGATGTCTATTGCTTTTTAACTTATCTTGCCGTTTCAGCTGGGCTAAGCGTAGCTAAGCAACGGGCACACCTGTGCAGCTATGCTTAAACTTTATTGCATATGTGAAAAAAAATGTATTTGTTGTGTTTTTTACTTTGTACCCTTTAGAATATCCATGCTAATGCTGAATCTGTTATTCTGTCAACTTTCTGGCTTTGTAGGGATGATTGTCTCTTATGGCTTTGTCCATATTCTTTACTCTGACAGGTTGGGAGGTGTGCGCTATGTGCTTCATTCCCTGCCAAAAATTAATTATTATGCTAAACCTGTTATTCTATCAACTTTCTTTCTTTGTAGGGACGATTATCCCTTATGGCTTTGTCCAGATTCCTTACTCTTACGGGTTGGGAGGTGTGCCCTATGTGCTTCATACCCTGCCGAAAACTCATACTTATGCTAAACCTGTTATTCTATCAGCTTTCTGGCCTTGTAGGGATGATTGTCCCATATGGTTTTGTCCATATTTCTTTACCCTGATGGGTTGGGGTTGTTACAAGCATTCTCGCTCAATTTAAATTGCTGTATGGCAATTCTGGTGTGCAGGGAGCATGTGTATTATGAGAGCTGTGCTCTCAGACACTCCCCCTGCACTCGTACACAGAACCATGTCAGTTTTACAGCATTGTAGCATGCCTTCATGAATATACATGGTATGCTGCTGTGCTGTATGGGAATGGTCCCGTCCGTGCAAGAATAAACTATTCCTGCAGGGGAAGTTTGCTGAATCCTGGGGTATGTCTTAAGAACAGGTGTAACTACAGAATCTTTAAATGGAAATGAAAACATCAGTTCTAAATGAGAGCCACAGATACTGAAAAATCACTAGACAAATATCTAGAGCAAGTGAGAACCAATCTGATTGGCCCAGGGTTCTGTGTGCATTTGGTAATATGAATAGTGACCGCCTTATGGTCAGTGTGAACTAACTCACTCAAACACTTCTTGGGTACATCACATTCAGAAGTACTGATATACTCATCATGGATGATCTAGGGAGTTTCAGGCCTTAAGGCAACCTCATAGTCAGGGGCAAAATCATCTTTTGGCTGACCAAACAGGCTTGATTGTACAGCCTGTCTGTATATCAGAAGAACATTGTCATGTCACTTTGATGTCACAGAAATCTTGGCGTACAAGAACTTTGCCTTCTTATCTGATATCTCCAATTGAGAAGCTGACTAATGGTCATGTAATCTAATTTGTCCTCAAAAATTTTAATACAGCTCCATTTTCATTTCCGATTCTACCCTAGGCACCAGAGGTTGCAAAGCTCTTGATCACAGCAAGATTTGCAAACTTCATTAGATCTTAGACATACTGGAACTGAAGATGAATGATCTAGTTGCCCCTTTGATGGCAAAATTATAGGTCACCAGCAGACAGTCTGGGCTATCAACACTGTAGTCCAGAAGAAAGATCTGGTCCATTACTGGTATCAGATCACAGCTCATAATCTAAGCACATCCCTGAAATGAGCCAGATTAGAGGGTTGTTTCATAGTGGAATGAAACAGATAAGAGACTGGCAAGGAAATGTGCAAATATGTGGTGTACACAGGGGTATAATCAAGATTTTTGGAATTGTACACCAACATCCATATTGCTTCCCCCATCCCAGTGATGTAACCAGATGTTTATGATTTGAACAGATTCCTGTCCTGTTGCCTGTTATGATTACTGTCCCTTTTTAAACAAGAAACATCTTTACTGAGTTATCATTTATGACATAGGCAATCATGTATTTATATAAATGAAAACAAACCACATTGACATATTTCCAGTTGCAGAAATTATACGTCACGTATGATCTTCTAAAACTTATTGTCAGTTGAACATTACCTAGCTCATTCAATTCCTGAATTCCCTTAAACCTCATTCCTCCTCCAAAATATTATTCTGCATGTATTGATCCCACAATTCCCATTTTTTTCTATGTAATTTACTTCCCTTTTCTAAAGATCCCACTTCCAGTTCTTTTATCTCTGTTACTATATCTACAGTTTCAATATGGTTGGTTTAGATTTTGATTTCCATGTCATAGTAATTGCTTTCTTGGCAGCCACCAGAATTAAACTCATCAAGGCTTTACAATGTCTAGGCAATTCTGATTCTGTAACACAGCTAAAAAAAATAATTTCCTTAGTTACACTAATTTGCTCACCCAGTATTTCTGACAGAGTAGTTCATTACTGCCCTTTTTTGTGGTATATATCTTAAATGTGATTTAAGGATGCAGCACATATAC
Organism: Protopterus annectens; assembly: GCF_019279795.1. Lineage (NCBI taxonomy): Eukaryota > Metazoa > Chordata > Ceratodontiformes > Protopteridae > Protopterus > Protopterus annectens. The sequence continues at coordinate 516,684,958 of NC_056734.1, read as the reverse complement.
TTAAATTTTTACATTAAAAACCTTTAATTAGAGTGGTGTGATAAAGTAAGCATACCACATAATGGACAGATTAATCTCCTCCACTGGCTCACTTGTATCCTTGTAACTTAATTTATGTGTTGAAATAGTGACATATGGTGCACTAATGCTGGGTGAAATGTCGTTCCCTTAAAAATTAATTTATATACCATGAGTTATATGGTGTATACCTAGCTACACCAGTAGATGAAAAATCAACTCAAATGAGTGTCCCAGTCAGTGAATCATGATAGCTACAACCTGATTGAAGCCAAACCCTTTATTTTATTTTACAGAATACCATGGGGACTTTGATGGTTTATTATTGATGACGATGCTAAAGTCACTCAAACCCAAACAACTTGAATGGCTGACCTTGGAGATGATGAGGAAAGTCCATAAATTGTTGCAGAAACTATCAAAAGTTACCTGGTATGTGGTAGATAAGGGAATAACCACATTTCACTCTTACTTTCAGGACATAATAAAAAGATATGGCAGATGAATTAGAAATGTGGGTTATGTTATATGAAAAAATAAACCCACTGGCTGCCCCTCTGCTGATGATGTCCAACCTCAGGCATTGTATAACTGAGACAGTGGCAGGTATAGCCACTACTAAATGAGGGCAAGAGTTATCAGCAAGCCAGTTCTCCATTTTAAATACCAAGTCATCATTTCACAATAGGCCAGAAACAATGCTGTCATTGTGAGTGGAGCTGGCATTAATCAAAGTTATAGGAAACACCATACCTTTGATGATTCCATTGATGATAACTAGGATTTCTACTAATTATCCACAGATATATTGGTCCTGTCTCAGAAGATTATTTCACCCTTGGATGGTGCATTGTTGTCTTAACAGTGACTGACTTGACTTGATCAGGTACATCTTTCTGAGGTGACATAGGCTGATACTCCTTTTTTGCATTCTTGGGTACCAAGCTTGTAATATATAGAACATTATCAAATTATCTAACTTTAGACCTTTAGCCATTCTTTCACCACTAGCCAAAATCATGGAAAGATGCATACACAAACAAATCATGCACTTTTTTATTCAAAACGGAAAGCTCGCCGACTCTCAGCACGGCTTTAGGCCATTCCACAGTACCACCACGGCTCTTCTACCTTTCTCTAATATCATCAATCTTCATCATAACAACAACAAACTATCTTCAGCACCCTTCCTAGATCTCTCAAAAGCTTTCACTATGGTCAACCATCAGCTACTGCTCAATACCCTACAACTTCCTCTAACACTAGGTGTCCCACAAGGGTCCATACTAGGTCCCCTTATTTCCTCTGTCTTTATCAATGATCTGCACACCACCATCCCAGGAGCCACCTGCATCCAATATTTTTTTTATTTTATTTATTATTTTTTAACTGGGAAAGTCCTACTTGGAACAAAGCCAATTTTCAGCAGAGGCCCAGGGAGAAAGGCTCCAGATGCATGTCTTTGTAATGTGGGAGGAAACCAGAGCACCCAGAGGAAACCCACATGAACATAGGGAGGATATCCAGACTTCGCACAGAAGGCACTCTAACCGAGAATCGAACCGGAGAACCTCTTGCTGTGAGGTGACAACACTACCGCTGCACCACTGCGCCATCCAATATGCAGATGACTCAACACTAATATGCTCCGCCTCCTCTCCTACACAACTTTTAACCCTCACCCAGACCACTTTCAGCATGGTCGAAACATGGCTAGCTAATTGCCGCCTGCTTCTAAATCCTAACAAGACCAAGCTACTACTTTTCTCCCCTAACTGTAGAATTTCTCCTCCTTTCTTCAACATCAAATCTAGCAATGACACCATTATCTCCCCTGATGACTACACAAAGCTTCTAGGAGTAATAATAGACAACACCTTAAATTTGATAAACATGTCAATCACACTATTAAGTCTGTCAACAAAAAACTTGGCTCCCTGTACAGACCCAAACCTTTTCTCTCCCTAGCTAGGGTAGCTATTGTAAGATCACACCTCCTCTCTACCCTCATGTATGCCTCCCCTATACTCACCAACCTATCCAAAACCTATCTCAACAAATTATCAGGATGTTACAATCATATAGCCAGATTCGCTACTGGCATGGCTTTTAGGACCCACCATTGCCAGAACCTCAAAGCACTGTGATGGCTAGAGTATCCTACCCTTCTACAGTTCAACCAGCTTATAGTAGTGCATAAAATACTCCATCAACCTGATAACACCCCTGCCCTCAAAAATATTCTCACCCCTCATAGTGCCCCCAGGCCATTACGCTCAGCTGATAAACTAATGATACTGACCCAAAAATCCAACAACTCTGTAGGCGATGCTATATTTGCCAACTCAACCAGTAAAATCTGGAATCTACTCCCACCTGCCGTTATCAAGCAAACCTTACTTCCCCTATTTAAAAGTGAACTCAAAAAATACCTCACATCTCATTGGCTGTGCTCTTGTTCTAAACCTGACTAACAACTTCACTAATACATGTCTTGCTTCCCAACCTGCTGTTTAGCCAAGTATCTATGTCTCATAGCATTTGAATGTCTAAGCATTGTGAATTATGAGATCTGATTGCATTCTATGTTTACATTTTCTGATATGTCTTTGCCAATCAGATGGAATGTCTGCACATTGTGTATATTGATATCTGCCTGTATTTTTTGTCTATATTTTTCTAATCATGTCTGCCTGAATTTCTCACTCGGTGATGTATGTACTGTCTCTTTTTTGGAATGTGGAGCTTTTCTCCCCGGGCCTCCGCTGAAAATTTACATATATCCAGTTGGACTATCCCGGTCAAGAAATGTAAAATAAATAAATAAATATATACGATAAATAAAAATGTAGAAAAATTATCAAATCACCAAGGTTTCCATTTTAACTTTCAGACAGAATGAATTAATTCAAGAAATGCTAATAATAAGTTTGAGTGGGTCTATGATATATCCTCGAATGCTTAAAAAAGCGAACGCTGATTGATCGAACTTATTTTCGCGAAACTGCAAAATATCGAAGCAGCAGAAACTCGAATTTTTTCCTAGGGAAAGAATTCGGTTGTCCGTTTCTGTTGCTTCGGTATTTTCAGTGTTATGGTGGAAAGTTACCGGTCGGATTCAGGTAAGTGTGCGATTGTGTGGATATGAGTGTTAGGGTGATTTAGGTGAGTTAGGGTTAGGGCTCGGGTTAGGTGTGTGTGCGATTGAGTGGACATGAGGGTTAGGGCGGATTTAAGTGAGTTAGGGTTAGGGAGCGAGCGAGGTGAGTGTGCGATAGTGACGGACCTTAGGGTTAGGGTTAAGGTAAGTGGGTAGTTAGTGGTGTGTGCATAGTTTAGTGTAGGGCTAGGTATCAGATTTTAGGTGTATGTGTGTGGATTTCTGTTTGTTTGGTGTGCTTGTGTTGTGTGTATGTGTTTTGGATCAGCGATTTTTTTCCCTGGGAAACAATCGCTGATCTGACAATTCGAGATTGTAAGCTTTTGCTTAAATTAGGTTGATCAATCAGCGTTCACATTTTTAAGCGTTCAGTGATATAATATAGACCCGTTTGAGTAGTGCTTTGACATTCCATACCAGTTTCCACCCATATCTTCCTTTCTCTCTAAGGGCCTGTGAAAACTTTGAAAACTTTAAAACTCAGCTACATTCCTACCTTTTCTCTAACAGGAAATGCAACTGCACTCTCCCCACCTAGCCTAATAATTCATTCCATCCCTAAACTCCTGACTAACTCTGTGTACTAGCTAACCTAACATAAATGAACATATTGTAAATAACATCATTGTACTATGCCTGCTGTCTAGCATGAAATGAAATTGTAATTGTGTCTTCTTTACTATGGTTACATCTGTAACTAAACTATGTAATGCGGAGCTTTTCTCCCCAGCCCTCTACTGAAAATGGGCTCCCTGAGCCCTGTGGACCTCCCCGGTCATCAAACTAGAAATAAATAAATATCTTACCATTAAAACATCTGTATATACAGACTCATTCATGCATTTGTAAGGTAGTTTGGCTGTATTGTGATCAACGCTTCCATTTCATTTTCATAAACATGCATGCAGTAAGTTCTACATTATTATTTTCAATTACTATAATTTATTTGACTTGCAAGTTTTTGACATCAAGTCTGCCATTCATTCTTAAGTTGTTTTATTCTAGTTTACTGGCTTGAAAGTGCACAGCATTCTGAAATGCTTTTGTTTAATAGTCAATTATTTGTGTAATGTTAAACATTTATTTCTCCAGTGTGTCACAAATTCCAGGCGACACTGTTGCTTCATTGTAATATTATTCTGTAAGTTTTAAATTATTCATATTGCTGCTGTTTCATAGTAATGCTATTGTATAAATCTATTTTTATTGTATTTTTCTGTGTCATGTTGTTTTGCACTAGTAGTGTGCATTGTATTTGAAAATGGTCACCAAGCAGTACACTTACTAAGTAAACAAAAATTAAATGAATAAAGAATGATTGTTTCAGCAACAAGGAGATACAAGATACTCTCTAGTAACAAAAGGGCCATCTTACAACTACCCTTAGCTGGGTACTTGCACTGCACATCTTGGAATGGCATCTGAGTGCACTTTCCTGAGTAAGTGAACTCACTCCCTGGAGCTGTGAAGTGTAAGCGTAAGTTAACTAATTATTCTAAAAATGGAAATCTTTGTGTTAATGCAGCCATCAATATGTCTGAGTCTCTGGTATCAGTACTGAAGGTTTATGTTCAGTTTTGGAAGTAAAGTGCATTTGAAACTGCTCTGCTTATTATGTATCCTAACTTATTTAGTGACAGGAGGAGATGAACGATGTTGTGGTAAAGTTGTACACATATGCATCTGCTGTGCATAGAGCTGTTTGTAGTTTGTGAAATGCATTAATATTTCAATCCTGATTGAGCAGTACAGTTGCAGTATGTGCCTGGGTGTTACAGTGGCTGCTACGTTTTGCAGCATATCATTTATTTATCCTTGTTATCTGACTTCCCACAATTTCACTTTTTAGATTGAGCAAGCAGTTTGAGTGAAAAGAGACACTATAGGTCATTACACCTATAAATTATATATGCGGCAGTTCCTTGTGAGCAAAAGAGGGTGGAAGCCCAATAGGAGGTGCCTGTTAAAATGATAAGCCCAATCGAGAGGAAATGGGATACTATCGAGTAGAATTAAGTGGAACAGCAGTTACATTAAGGGGAAAGCATTATTAAAAATGTTGTAAAAATCAGATGTAATAGCTTAACAAAAAATAAGCAGATGGCAGACCAGTAAAGTGTGGTAAGAAAATAAAATATCAATCACTTATACAGAGTAATAAATTATATACAATATAGAAAAACAGCATATAAAACTTAAGCCAATAAAACACCTTATTTATATTGCTTTCTGTGTGCAGGTAAATGAGAGAGTAACAATATTGTGAACAGAAGAAAAAAAAAACTCAGGAAACGTATCAATGTTCTTTGTGTTTCACTGTTGCAGTCATCATCTATGGGTTATTCCTGCTGTGGTAGCCCTCGGCTGGCCTGAATACCAGAGTCAATGTTTTTGTGCCCCGGCTGCTGTCACCTGTAGTCTGACGTCAGGTCCTCAGTACTATAAAGCAAGGCAGCAGACGTCATTACATCAGTCTTTCCTGCCGTGGAGCCTGTAGCAGAAGCAATTCACACGAGTACTGGTGTGTCGCTACCAGAAGTCAAATTTCAGCAAAAACGTCTAAAGCTAAGAACCTCGTTGGGGACCCTTTTTTCTTGCTCTAACCGATGTCTGAAAAAGTTAACAATTGTCTCGCCTGTAGAAAGCAGATCCCACACTGAGACTTTCCTTCTTACTGCATCACTTGTTTAGGCCCAGACCACGATGTTCCTTGTTGCCGGTTCTGTGCCTTTTTTAATACGAGAATCAATTGCTATAGAGCTCTTTTTGTAGGCAATTATTTTTGTATTCCATCTTTGAATTCTGATATGGCACCCATCAGTCAACAATCTGTCGACATTCTGAAAAAATGTAAAGCTAGAGACAGGCCACACAAGGCTAAGCCTTCCGACGATGCTACCGCTAAGCAAGTCGTTAGTTCTTCGGAATTCAGTGAGGTGCTTTCGCAGCCCCTGATGCCTGACTTGCATTCTACACAGGCCACTGCTGAGACCCTTTCGAAGTCTGGTATGCCTCACAAATCCACTTCGTCCTCCGAGCCTTTGGCTGTCTCTGCCTCGGTTGGGTCTGGAGCCGCAACTCAGGGACCGGCTTCTGAGGAGGCCTTTCGCACTACCGATTCTACACAAAAAACAACATCTTCTCATCCAACTACAGTTTCTTGCAGACTGACGGATTCTCTCTGGCCTCAAACCAGGCCACTCCTAGGAAATCTGCTTCTAGCCACCGTCTTGCTACTGCTCCCCCACCCCAAGCTCAAATGCTTAAAATGGTGGAGGATCTCATCTCCCTTATCCGAGGTACTCAGACCCACACTCCAAAAAGGAAAAGGCATCCTTCTCTAGAAATTATGGCAGACAAAGAGTCTGAGGAATCTAATTATTCTGCTTTTGAAGAGGAACAACATCCCTTAACTGTTTATGAGGATTCAGATGCAGAGGAATCCACCCCTCTGCCTCCCCTCCAGAGGACCTCTCTTTTGGGGAAAACATTCACTCCCTCAGGGACCATTTTCAATGGGAATCTCAAGACTTCCCACAGTCAAAGAAATTACTTAGAGAGTTTCTGGACCTGCCCTAGCAAAACCCCCTGGCCATCCCACCTATTGTGGAAGAGGTGGATGATGTTTTCCCTGAATCCAGCTTAGCCCCTGATGCCCTGCCTCCTGCTCCAACTAAACCTGACAGGTACTACAGAGTACCAGATTTTCACAAATACCTGCACAGGAACCCTGCTGCAGACCCTGAGGTCATTACACAGGGACCCAATGGAGCTAAGACTAGTTCTGCCAAGAATCCTCTTCCTTCTGACAAAGACTCCAGAGCTCTAGACAGATGGGGTAATAAAGTATACACCTCTGCAACCTTAGCTATCAGAGCACCCAATTTTCAGTTCCATATGTTAAAATATCAACAACACACTTTGGAATAATTAAAACAGAAGATTGCTACCTCTCCTGATGGTGCCAACTCAAAACAGCTGGCAGAATTGCTACACTCTGCTTGTCAAGTGGCCAAGCACTCATTACAATGTGGATATGATGCCCTAGAAGCATCTAGCAGGGCAGCAGTGACAGGAGCTGTTATTAGAAGACATGCATGGCTGAAGGAACAACCTCTCCCTGATCATGTCAAGTCTAAACTTATTGATGCACCCCTGAATAAGGAGCACCTGTTTGGTGAAAAAGCAGAAGAGGTGCTTAAAAAGATGGAAGACAAAGCAAAATCTATAGAAACAGTAAAAGATTTCTTTCAAGTTCAACCGCCCAGATTCAGCAGGAACTTTCCCTGTAAGCACTGGACCTTCCCTGCACCCTGCAGACAGGGCCAAGGTAAGCCCTGCAGGGCCAGGACATCCAGGCCCCTATCCCATGGCCAACAAAGAAGCAAACAATGGACCACTCCGGCCTCTAAGGCAGGGAGCTCTAAGCCGAGCTTCTATGGCAAGCACTCACAATGACTCCCCCCCCCCCCGCCCTCCTTTCACTCATCAAACACTAGGAGGAAGGCTCACCCTCTTCAAGGACAATTGGGTCTCTGTAATCAAGGACCAATGGGTATTAAAAATCGTTTCTCAGGGATACAGATTCTCCTTCAGTGAACTCCGTATTCCAAGAGGGTACTCAGATCTCCCCCCAAGCCAGTGGGCAGAGGCATTAAAACAGGTCAAAAGACTAATATCCCGGGGGGCAGTGGAACCTGTCTCTCCAGATCAAACAGGAAAAGGTTTTTACTCCAGACTATTCCTTGTTCCCAGAAAATAGGGCACTTGGCACCCCATCCTGGATCTATCCAAACTGAACACCTCCTTGGTGGTCCCCTGATTCAAAATGCTAACCTTGCAGCAGTTTCTGCCTATGCTCACACAAAATGCCTGGCTTGTGACACTAGACCTAAAAGATGCCTACCCCCACATCCTCATCAGGGAATCATGCAGAAAATTCCTGCAGTTCAGAGCAGGCAATCAACGCTTTCAGTTCTGTGCACTGCCCTTTGGCTTATCTACTGCTCCCAGAGTATTCACTAAATTCTTGACCCCAGCAATAGCATTCTTCAGACAGTGAAATATATACGATTTACCCTTACCTGGATGACTGCCTCAATCAGGCGGACAGCAAAGAAAAGTTGCTTCAGGACCTACTCTTTGTCAAATTACTCCTAACTTCCCTAGGGTTCACCATCAACGAGAAAAAAAATCAAAGCAAAACCCCACCAGGAAAACTGTTTTCCTGGGAGCTGTGTTTGACACAGCAACCCAAATGGCCTTCCTATTCTCAGAAAAGCAGAGCTTCCTGCCTCTCTACTTCATCCAGCTTGCTTCCAGAAGTCACCTCAGTTGCGAGGAAGTTCCTGCAAGCCCTGGGATACATGGCATCTTGCATCCTTCTCATCCCTCTCACCAGGCTTCACATGAGAAAACTTCAGTGGTACTTAAAGAACCTTTGGTGTCAACACTCTCAGTCCCTAGAGACCACTTTGCCACTGATCCCTTGCATAAGGGATGAATTTCTCTGGAGGGCAGAGGCCTGTGCCATGAACAAGGGTCTTCCCTTCATCCTCCACCCTTCCGGCCAGACCATCACCACCGATGCCTCAGACATAGCTTAGGGCACTCACCTAGCAGGCAGGTGTACCCAAGGCCTTTGGAATGCCCAGCAACTTCACTTGCACATCAACCAGAAAGAAATGATGGCAGTGCAAAAGGCTCTGACTTCCTTCTAACCCCATCTCAGGCCAGGGGTCCTTGTTATAAAAACAGACAACACCACAGTAATGTTTTACATCAACAAGCAGGGGGGCACCCAATCTTACCCCCTGTCCAGGTTACCCATGAGTCTCTGGCTTACCGCCACCTAATGGCACTACACCCAATTGCCCAATACCTACCAGGGGATCAACAACACACTGGCAGACCACCTAAGCAGAAACTTACTGCACCCCCATGAATGGCAGCTCCACAGAGAAATCTTTCTGCAAATCACCCAGGAGTGGGGGACCCCAGAAGTGGATCTCTTTGCCTCGCACCAGCTGCACAAGTTTTCTACCAGGGAGTATCACCTCCTAGCATGGAAGGTGGATGCCTTGACCTTTCCCTAGAGCTCCCTCTTTGTGTACGCATACCCTCATCTGCCCCTTATTCCCAAACTTCTGATCAAAATAAGAGAGGAGAGACCAAAGGCCATCCTCATTGCTCCAGATTGGCCCAGACAGCATTGGTACACCTTACTACACAGTCTGACCTTACAGCCCCCAAAGCTGCTTCCCCTGAGGTCAGACCTCTTGACTCAGGAGAGGGGAAAGGTACTGCACCCAGACCTACAGACTCTCAAACTTTCAGCATGGCCTATACACTAAAAACTAACAAGGAGTCCCTGTTAAGCAAACAGGTCCTGGGCATCATCACAGAGGCCATAAGGCCCAGTACAAGAAAATCATATACAGGAAAATGGAAATGATTCTGCTCCTGGAAACAACCAAAAGGAACAGTACCTCCCAACCCTCCAGCCCTCTCATCCTGGATTACTTTGCAGAGTTGTTCAATAGTGGCCTCTCCTCCTCCTCTATTAAAATCCATGCCTCGGCTGTCTCTGCCCATTATGATTCAGACCGACCCCTCTTCTCTCATCCTTTTATTAAGCAATTCCTCAGAGGGGCGTCTTATATCAGGCCTTCCAGAAGGCCTCCAGCACCAACCTGGGACCTGAATTATGTGTTAGAGAAACTAACCTTACCTCCTTTTGAACCTGCCGCTTCAACACAATTGAAATACCTCTCTTGGAAGACTGCCTTCCTACTAGCTATCACCTCAGCCAGAAGGGTCTCGGAACTTCAAGCCCTCATGGCTGTTGAGCCCTTCATAATTTTCCATGCAGACAGAGTTTCCCTGAAGACTAACCCCTCCTTTATGCCCAAGGTGGTATCTGATGTGACTCTTAACCAGTCTATACACATTACCACCTTCTTTCCCAACCCTCAAAACAAGGGGGAAAGAATTCTACATTCACTAGATGTGCACAGACAACTGAGATACTATCTGGTCCATACCAAGCCATTCAAAAAAACAGACCAGCTTCTTGTAAGCTTTGCCCCAGGGGCAGAGGGGAAGCCCATGTCCAAACAAACCATTTCTAAATGGATTTCACACTGTATCCTTTTTTGCTACAGACTACATGGGAAACCCATCCCTACGTCTATCCGTACACACTCCACTAGGTTAACCTCCACTTCCTTCCTCAGAGGAGTACCTACCGGGGACATCTTGGAAGCGGCCACCTGGACCTCTGTCCATACCTTTACAAAGCATTACCACCTACCTCTCTTTTCTAAGTCTAGGGCAGGGTTTGCCTCTGCAGTTCTGCAGGGCCTCCTGACCCGTGCCTAGGACTCAACCTATCCTTCCACCCTTTTCCACAGCTTTGGGAATCCTACCACAGGTGATGACTGCAACAGTGAAACACGAAGAACATAGTACAGTTGTGTACACTTAGCATAAATGTAGATGTTCAAGTGTATTCATTGTTGCAGTCTTGGTTTCCCTCCTTCCATCCTCCATTTAAGATCTTCCCCTAGAGCACCCAAGCTTCCCAAGGTGGCTTTTAGCCACCAAGACAACTTTTCTCTTTTCCCTTGTGCTTCTGATGGATCAGGGCAAGAAAAACTGATGTAATGACATTGGCTGCCTTGCTTTATAGTACTGACAACCTGACGTCAGACTACAGGCAACAGCAGCCAGTGGACAAAAACATTGACTCTGGTATTCGGGCCTGCTGAGGGCTACCACAGCAGGGATAACCCACAGGTGATGACTGCAACAGTGAATACACACAAACATCTACATTTATGGTAAGTGTACACAACTGTACTTTGCAGCCCTTGTGTCTGTGTCAGGGCTGCACTGGTAGACAGGGCAGTTGTCCAAGTCATAGAATCCTAGCACCATTTTGACCAAAGAGACAAATCCAGATGTCGTTGTCAGTATGAATTCTAACTTTTCAACAGCAGATTCAGTAGAAGCTTTATCATGACATAATCAGTTAAACAGACCAAAGTAAACTATTAGAGGTTACAAAACCAAAATTGTACCCTGTATGCACAAATTTCAGAAAGAAAGCATGTGTTGCAACGCAGACTCCAGTAAACTGCAGGACATGGTGAAAGAGTAAAAATAGCAAACAGTGCAGTAATACTAAAAATGTACAGACAGATTAAAGGAACACACCACCTCAAAACTCTTTTATTATACTTTTGTTTTCTGAGCTATTTAATGCATCAAAATTACTCTAAGTGCTTCTAATAAAATTGTATGTCTTGACACAAAATAGCTATCATAGTACCTGACATATTAAGGTGATCTTGTTTATCTGCTTTTATTTCTCTTTCCCAGAATCCATTTCAAGAGCTGCTTATATGAGTCATGCTAGACATAAGGGAGTGGTTGTGTTTTTTTTCATCCTATTGAAATACAGTAATAGTAGTGCTGAGTCCCAGTCATGTTACACACCCTCTGTAACAAGAGTGCTTCTATTTTTCCTCTCTCAGAACCCGTTTTATAATATTCATGGCAGTCATACAGCTTCATCCAAATAAAGTAGCTAAACTGCAAGCTTTTGTAAGTATAAAAATGTGTAGTCCTTCAAATGCTAAAAGATTTTCCCCTCATGCTCTTCCTGAGGTGCCCGGATGGACACTGAGGTGAATGAACCTTGGATCATGCCAGAATGTTAGCAGCTACTGGAAAGGAAGGGACAAAAAAGTAATTCTGCTATTCCTCAGTGCCTGCAGTGAGAAGACCTATGTTTTTTTTTTCTCCTGAATGTTGTAGAATTAAAAATGTGCTTTATTAGTTTCAAAAGTATTTTCACTTTTATAACTGCTGCCTTGTTCTTTATTACAGTGCAGCAATATTCTGCATTTCTGCATCAAAATATGGGTAACAATCTCTTCTTCAGCTTGTGTTATTGTAAATTTTTTGGGTTTATATCAGTCCATCAAAACGGCTGAATATCAAATACCAGATGTTCGAACTGTAAAGTTCGAACACTGGTAATCGAGAAACCACAGCCCACCGAATTCTTTCCCAGGGAAGAATTCAGTGGGCCATTTCTGTGGCTTCGTGAGTATTAGGACTGTGGTGGGAAGTTACGGGTCGGGTTCAGGTAAGTGTGCGATTGTGTGGATGTTAGGGTTAGGGCACGGGTTAGGTGAGTTAGGGTTAGGACGCTGGTGAGGTGGGTGTGCGGTAATGAAAGACTTTAGTGTTAGGGTGGGATAGGTGAGTTAGGGTTAGGGTGCGGGTCAGGTAAGTGTGCGATAGTGACAGACTTTAGGGTTAGGGTTAAGGTAAGTGGATAGTTAGTAGTGTATGTACAGTTTAGTGTAGGGTTAGATGTAGGATTTTGAGTGTATGTGTGTGGATTGATGTTGTTTTGGTGTGTTTGTGTTGTGTGTGTGTTTCTTGGAACAGTGATTTTTTTCCCTGGGGGAAAAAAAATCGCTGTTTTAAGACTTCGATGTTTTTGCAGTTCATGGTTTGAAGTTCGAACATATGGTGTTCGAACTTCAGACGTTTTGATGAACTGATATAGACCAGAACTTTTTGTCATTTTCTGGTCATTCTTTAGTCAGTAGTAATGCTTTCTGTACTGCCTACACAAGGACATCTTCCATCATTATTATGTCTCTTTGTAATGTAACCAAAGCAATAGACTGAAAGGGACATGCATACTAGCTCTCAACCTTTCGTCTCCAAAATGTGGGAAACATTCTTTCATAATATGGAACAAATGGGCAAAATGTGAAATACTTCCTAACAACTTCATCTAGGAAGCTCACAGCATGGTTAAAATGAGCTGTTGATACTTCTTCCAGGGCTATGGCCACTGGTATTGTTTTGAGGAGGTTTCCTGGCTGTGTTCTCAGAACCTCATGGAAAATGTGAAAAATGATATTTTAAACTCTCATTTGGATAGAGATTTATTTTTTGGTCCTTCTGTTGCAGAGTTTATGAAAAATGTGATGCAGGAGGTGAGATGATAAAAGGAATCTCAGATCTTTCAGCCCTCCTTTTCCGAAATTTCCAAGGGATTCTCTACCTCCTCAGCCAGTTCTGGCAAGAAACAAAACAAACAGTCTCAGCAAAATGCTGGTAAACAGACATTTAAGAAGCAATGGAAAGGGGGTTTTAAAAAGAAGGCAGGAACCCCTCAAAACAAAGGACAGTCTAAGAAACCATAATGGCTAGCTAAGGGACCTCTCCCCACTCTGGTAGTCCCCTTTTGCCTTCCAGGAAGTATGAATCTCCATTTCTTTCTTTCTTTCTTTCGCAGTTTCAGACAAATGGATTCTGAAGATCATCCATCAAGGTTACAGATGGCAGTGAGGGGATATTCCTACTTTTCAGGGAATAATTACTCATCCACCAGACCAGACCAAACTCCTCTATTTCCCCCTGTCCTTCAACATATGTTGTCTCAGGGAGTACTAGAGCCAGTTCCTCCTTTCCAGTTTGGGAAAAGTTTTTATTTGTGGATGTTTTTGTTACAAAAGAAAGAAAATGCATGGAGACCAGCTCTGAAACTTTTTTTGCTAAACCAGTTTGCGATTATGCCCAAGTTCAAAATACAGTCACTTCACAACCTGTTCCCTATTTTTCCTCATTTAAATTTTCTGGTACCACTAGATTTAAAAGATGCTTAACACTACATCCCGTCCTATTCATCCAGATTTAGGTTCATAGGACAATACTAGGCTATTGGCCCGGAGGCCCTTATAAGCCCAGCCAAAAATTTTGCCCATGTTCCCACAAAGTCAGCACCTGTTTCCCCTGTCTAGCAGGGACACAGTTGGGATCCCAGGGGTGTATTTTATGTTTCCCATCCAGTCATCCAGGTTCCTGTTAAAGAGGGCTAGTGAAGTGGGGGAATCTTTGGGACACAAGTCTATCCTGCCAACAAGTTCTATTAATGTCACAGACCAGGTTGAGGTCTTGTGTGTGAGTTGCATGAGTGGAGTTTGACGTACAGATATGCAGCAACTCCATCAAGGCTGGGTCTGAGATGGCCTTGTATGCCAGACATAGGTCACCAATGAGCAGTCCGTATGAGACTGAGTAGAGGGACAGGGCTTATAACCTGTCTGTATAGGCATTTTTTAGGTTTTGTGTGTCTGGTTCACATTATCAGTTCTTTGCCTTACCCTTTGAACTATCCATCGCACCAAGAGTGTTCACAAAATATTTAGCTCTAGTTATAGTACATTGCAGACTGCATGGTATCCACATATTTTCATATTTGGATGACTTCCTTATCTTTGCAGAGTCTTTTTCAAAGTATCATGAGTGTCTCTGTTGGGTGAGAGATCATTTACACAAGCTGGGATTAAAAGAGAACATTCAAAAGTCTTTTCTGACTCTGTCACACAAGATTGCATTTCTGGGGTGTTTTCTAGACACCTTACTTGAAAAAGCATTTCTTCCACAGGAAAACATAGATCTGTATATAGATGTAGATCTATTTCTAAGATCTTTCACTCAGACTTCAGTCTCAGCAAGGGAATATCTCAGGATTAGGGTCTCGTGTCATCTGTGATTCTTAGTATACCCCTGGCAAGATTCCACATGAGAAAGATACAGTGCCATGTGAAGTCTCTTTGTTCCCTGCACCAACACCCATTGTCTTTTTAAATTCCAGTTCTGGGATTTGTCAGAAGAGAAATTACTTGGTGGAGACAGCAAATATCCCTAAATCCAGATCTACCTTACCCACTCCTGCTCTAAAACAGTCAGTCACCCCAGACACTTTGGATTTTGCTTGGGGAGCAGTGTCAGAAGGGATAAAAGTGCAAGGTGTTTAAGACACCAAGGACAAATTTAAGCACATAAATATAAAAACCATTCTTGCTCTAATCAAGGCACTCAGCTGAATCAGCTTTTGTCCCCTGGACCTCTTCAAGTTGTTAGAGAAAATATCATGGTCATGTGGTACATCAACAAGCAAGGAAGAACCAGATCCTACCCCCTTTGCAGACTATAGGCATCATGCATCCTGTAAGAGAAAAATTGTATGGCAGAAAAGCTGGACAGGACAAAATCAGACCATCACAAATGGAAACTAGGTCTCTTGTAAGATTTGATCCATCTATGGGAAGTTCCTCCAGTAGACCTCTTTGTTTTCTCTTTGTACAATCAGCTGGAAAATTTCTGCTCTAGGATTTTATGCAGGAAGACTTGGAAAACAGATGCCTTTTCCTTTCCTTGGACAGTAATGTTTGTGTATGCTTTTCTATCCTTTCCACTGATATCCAAAGTACTTCTGAAGATTCGGAACAAACCCCCCATGATCAACTGAGGTGACTTCCTTCTGGCTCAAGCAGCAGTAGATCAGCCTTCTTTTGGAAATGGCAAGGGACAATTACCACATATTTCCTCACAGAAAGGATCTGCTCACACAGGAACAGGGGTGTTTGATACACCCCAACTTCAGTCAACGTCACCTGACTTCCTGGATGATAGGTTCTTAATTCCCTTTAGGCACTGGTTTATTGAGGATGTGCAGCAGGTATTAATGGAATGAGGAAAGCAAAGGCTAGAAAATTATATATTAGCTGGGGGAAAAGGTTTTCTAGTTGGTGCCAACAATGTAACTAGCACCTGTTCAGGACTTGTGTTTCTCTGGTTTTACAATATTTGTGTGAGGTACTATCCTATGACCTTTTTTCTCCTCTGTGAAGGTTCATTTGTTGGCCATTTCAGCGTGTCCGCCCATGGATTCGCCCTTTCAATCCATTCTCATATGAAAATATATTTGAAAGCAGTTTTGCATAAGAGACCTTCAAGAAA
>NC_056734.1:516658946-516663946 GCF_019279795.1 Protopterus annectens | reverse complement strand
CAGACTTGTCTATAAGCTAGAAAATTGTCCAGTCCTTAACAACTTAATTCAACACTACTCCTCTAGTAGAATTTTATGTCCAAATCATCTAATGCTGCAGGTAACTGTATATTCAAATGTTGTATCCCACTGACATCCATTCAGAATGCAAACTCGTTTAAAAAACAGCTAAAATTTCACCTATCAAATCAATGGATTTGTTCCTGCACATCTCTAGGATAAATGCCACTGTTATCTTAAGTTTGCCATATTATCAAACCATTTCTCTTCATTCAGAATCATATGCCCCACAACCAGTATTCGCTGATAACTGAATAGTTTGACTAGCTTCTGACACCAATATACACTGGTTTTGTGAAACTACCCACCCCAGCCTCTGTATTTCTAATGTAAACTATATGGTAGCCATATATATATAATTGCCTCTTAACTTACTTTACACCCCTCCTCTTAACTACAATATTAGCATTTTCTTCCCTTATCTCCATTTCTTTAAATTTCTAAGCTTCGATGCTCAATGTTTCAACATCTGCTAATGCATAAGTATCTTTATACTGCAATAGTTGCCTCTTTTTTTTAAATGAATGTAATCTAATTAGAAAAGATATGAGTAATTATTCATATATATTACTGAATATTTCTTTAAAAATATTCATAATATGTTGGAGCTATTCTCCTGGGGCTTTGATAAAAAAGGGATTTTTGTCTAAACCCAGTTGGACAAACCCAGTAAAAATGGAAGATAAATAAAATAAAAATAGTAGTTCTCCAATAAACTGTAAAGATAAATGCAAGGACGCACAAATCCTAACAGGGTATAGTGCCTGCCTTCCTATCCCTCCAAAATGACATAATTATCTTTTGTTTATCACTCTAGTGTAAAATTGTGATGAAAAGAACAGATCGTCAAAAGTATATGTTATGCACCAGACAGCCTGGTTGAAGAAACTAAAGTGCAAGTCTAAAATCCACACAGACACAAGGAATTCATGCAGACTCCACAAGAAAGAATGTAAAGCCCAAAACTATACAAGTGAACCAAGTACTATTAGATGGCAGCACTACTTAATGCAATACTCTGTCAATGATAGTTGCACTCACACACTGTCCAAGATCATCAAAGACGGACACATATTGAAAATTATGCTGATGTTCAAATAAGATAGAAATTGAAAAAAATTTATATGCATTACTTCTTCAAAACTAGAATATAACTGCTTATTTTGAACAATTGACAACAGTGTCAGTCACTTTCATCCACAATCTCTGTACCCAGCAATTACAGCTCAGTTTATGGACCGAGTATATCTCAGATATCAGAATGTAATAAAACAGAAATAACAGTTGAACAAAGTAATTTATTTTAACTCCTCAACACATACAGATGTGACCATCAATTAGAAACTCTTGTATGAGTGTGACTGTACACCTCAAAAGTTTGATTGCCATCAGATAAATTAATAAATATATAAAAAGCTGCCACATTGGAATTTATTATCATCTCAGTTCACTGCTTTCAAAATGCATGGCAACTGACTCCAACCCCCCCCCCCCATACATCTCAACTTATTACTCAAGAGGAATGCTAAAAATAACAGAGAGGGGAAAAAAAAGACCAAAATCAACGATAGCTATTGTCTTAATATTCTTAAAAACTTTCAAGCATAACAGGCTTTGTATTACCATACTTTGTTGAGAGCTGTTCAGTCTGATACTTAATCTGTCATCATTATTTAGTGACTGTGATCCTTATTGATTTGCCAGAAAGAAGGAAAAACTTTATGAGGAGCAGACGAAGTTTGTCACAAAAAACAACAATATTCCACAAAAACAGGGACAGCTGAGAGTGTTCAATAAAGAAAAAAAAAACAATCTATACCCCCTACACACACACACACACACACACACACACACACACACACACACACACACACACACACACACACACACACACACACACACATATGACAATCAGTGAAAGCCACTTGTGTTACTGTGCACTTCAGATTTTGATTACAATCAAATAAATGGATATACATACATAAGTAACTGCCATACAGGAATTTATCTTGCCAGCTTACTGCTGTCAGAATATAGTGTGCAGCTCACTTGCCCCCCCCCCCCCATACCATTCAAACTTTTATGTCATGAATCAAGGAGAAATCAAAAATAATAGAGGACAATTAACCAAAGTCAAGGACAGCTAATATTCTTAGAAATTTGGTAGTTTAACAGGCTTTGCAATTATCTGAAACTCTGTATCACAACAATTTTCTATAATTTGTCAGAAGATCCACAAACTTTAAGAGGAGGAGTCCAAAATATGAGGCAAATCAGAAATATTATGTGAAATCAAGAACATTTGGGAGCATCTGGGCTCCCAAATACACACATATATACATATGAACACTTAAGTGCTTCTTGTTCTTTCCTTCCTACATGCTGGCAGTAGCAGGCACACTGGCAGATAAAAGAAATATATATACTTAAAAATACTAATTAAATAAATAATTAAATAAAACTTGTTCCCATGCTCATCCTCACTTCCACAGTTATGTCCAGCCAAAGCCTATTGGAAAAGCTATTCACTGCTTCATGATGCAGCCCAGTGATGTTTCCAACGTTCTCAAGAACAGCATGAAACAGCTCCACAGATTAGTGAAGCAAGTTTGTTGACAGCCCAGCAAGTGGACTAAGAATACTTTTTTTTAACCATTGACAGCTTTTCTTGGGAGTCAACTTTCAGATTTTTAATAGTTTTTTTCTTTTTCTTTTTTTTTTAATGAGGGGGGTTGTAGCCCAGCTGCTGGCAATGAGATACATAAACATACAGAGTGACATTGGAATGGTTACTTCATATCATAAATATTATATCATATTGCCCTCAAAACCATAAAAGGCTATTAGTAGTGCAAAACTACCAAAATGATAAAAAGAAATTCAAAGTAACATTTGAACTGATTGTATCTTGGGTTTTGCAAATTATGTAGGAGAGACCAAATTTAGCAATAGTTCAGTAGTACAACTTTGGAGGAGATGTGTTCAGGCTAACATATGTTAAATTCATGTATACTATATAAGCTTACACAGCGGTGGTGCAGCAGTAGCGTTGTTGCCTCACAGCAAGAGGTTCTCCCATTCTATTCTCGGTTTGGGTTGGGAGTGCTTTCTGTGTGGAGTGTGCATGTCCTCCCCGCGGTGAAGTGGGCGTTCGAAAGGCATGAGTTGAATGGGCGTGCCTTTGTTGAAGGTTGGGTGTCGGGCTGGCAACTCAACACCATAAAAAACAACTGACAATCATTTAGCGGACTGGAGTTCCTCTGTGGCGACCCCTAACCGGGAAAAGCCGAAAGTCAAACAACAACAACCATATACTGTTATATATAAGATATATGATACGGTAAGATCTGGAATTTCCAAAATCCAAGTAAAAGATGATACAGAGTACGTGTGGTGGAATCATAGTATTTAGCCAGCATTTTGGAAGCATTTAAATTTGTATTTTTGCCACAAAAGTAGCTTTAACTTGTTTTTAAGGTAGTTAGATTATTTGTAGTTACACTGTCGCCAGGTAGGGAGTTCCAGGAAGTAGAAGTAAGTTTGAAAAAGGCTTTTTCACAGACAGATCTAAAATGGGACCTTTTTAACTTTAAAGGAATGGGGGTCTATATTAGAACACCGAACGTTCAAAATTTCGAGTGTTCTAATATCGAACCATTTTCAGCGAACGCTGAAAATATCGAAGAAACAGAAAACTGAATTTTTTCCTTGGGAAAGAATTTGGTTGTCGGTTTCTGTTGCTTCGGTATTATCAGTGCTGTGGTGGAAAGTTACAGGTCGGATTCAGGTAAGTGTGCAATTGTCTGGATGTGAGGGTTAGGGCGGGTTAGGTGAGTTAGCATTAGGGCGTGGGTCAGGTAAGTGTGCGATTGTGTGGACGTGAGGGTTAAGGCGGGGTAGGTGAGTTAGGGTTAGGGCGCGGGTGAGGTGACTGTGCGATAGTAACGGACCTTAGGGTTAGGGTTTAGGTTAAGGTAAGTGGATAGTTAGTGGTGTATGTATAGTTTAGTGTAGGGTTAGGTGTAAGAGTTGAGGTGTGTGTGTGTGTGTGGATTGCTGTTTGTTTGGTGTGCTTGTGTTGTGTGTATGTGTTTTGGAACAGCGAATGTTTTCCCTAGGAAAAAAATTCGCTGTTCTGAATGTTCGATGTTTTCAATTTTCGATTCATAGGGTTTGATATTAGAACACTCAAATGAATGTTCGGTGTTCTAATATAGACCCAGGGAATGCTGCTTCTGAAGGATAAAAAGGATTCACAATGTAATAATTTGCTCAAGGGTGAGTCAACTGTATGATGAGAGAGCCTCCAATTCAGAGATACAGCAAAGCCACTCAGAGAAACATGTCATTAGTGTGTCATTACTATTTTTCTGATTGAAACATTACTGTGTTACACTTGGCAGCAGTAGTGCTCTCTCTCTCTCTCTCTCAAACCATGCATCCTGGTAGTGTAGGGACTCCTGCACAAGCATATTTACACGCACACATACACTCCCACACACGCATGCATGCACACGTACACATGCACACACCCAAACATACATAAAGGGTCATAGTTTCATAGGTAAGTACTAGCCAATCAGTCTGCAGACTATTACAAGCTTAGTAAAAAAAAAAAAAAAAAAAAAAAGCATTCAAGTTGCACGGAGGACAAGACAAGATAGGCCAGAGGATAATTTAAGGCTGCGTATCCAATTTTCTAAATTTACCTTGAAGGTGTCAAGGGTGCTGCTGTGTGTGAAATGTAGTGGAATTCTGTTCCACAGGTGAGGGATATGTTGGAATATGAATATGTCATACCAGTGTGTCTTATCTGTTGTAAAGGTTTAACTCCTTTAACTGGGTTTTAAAGTGCCATTTGCTCTGTGAAGAAATAGGAGGTTAAAGAGGGTTGGATCTTGCATGGCTCAAACAGCTAGTCACAGATCTCCACAGTGGAG
>NC_056734.1:516241446-516306446 GCF_019279795.1 Protopterus annectens | reverse complement strand
ATGTTTTTTCCTTTCTCAATGAAGGCAGACTAGTTCAGCTGTTTTTTTTTTCAGTAAGGGACATCTTCTTACACAAGTGCTGTATACTTACAGCTTAATCACACTACCTGAATCTAGTATTGCATGCAGTTCCTTGCCATCAGTTAAGTCAATACACTTAATTAAACATTTTGTATTCCTGAAGTTGTTTTTTCATGGCATTTGCTTTTATCTAGACACTGCTTAAGTCTCTCTTCATTTCACCCATGCAGTGCCTGAAATTAGTCCATGTAGGTCAGTGTTTTATCCTGGTAAACATGCAATAAATAAAGAAATACTTTACAGTAGTACAATAGCAGAAGACTTACACAGATATTCTAGCAGTCAGTTCATCAAATTCCATAAGCATACCATCATTAATAGCATGTCTTTCAGTGGTTACAGTTTTCACAGATATAACAGTGTTAATCAGGGGCGGCTCGTGGCATAGGGCTGCCGGACTGCAGCCCCCTCAAAAATAAAAAAAGAAAGAAAGAAAAATGAAAAATAAAAAAAATTATTTTTTCAAAATTATGGACTTCGCATGCGCATAGACCGAGTCCCGACTACTGTCGGTCTATGCGCATGCTCAAGGCAGTCCGGCCGTCCCCATAGGGGGACACAAGGAGACGTCTGTGCACTTTTACAGTACACAGACCCGCCAGGATTATGGGTCGCGTCCGGACTGCAAGAGGAGCAGCAGGGACTCGGGACAGAGCATTAGGGATCTCGTCGGCGTGGAGCATTGGGATCTCGCGGGTCTTCAGTATTGCGCAGGAAGGATGTACGTTAGCTGGATGTATTCAGGTAAGGTGCCTTTTTAATTTACAATGTTTATTTGTGTGTGTATGGTGCTTGTGCTTTACTGGAGTTTGTGTATTGTGCTTTACTGGAGTTTGTGTATGGTGCTTGTGCTTTACTGGAGTTTGTGTATGGTGCTTGTGCTTTACTGGAGTTTGTGTATGGTGCTTGTGCTTTACTGGAGAGTGTGTGTGTGTGTGAAAATGCCCCAGGTGCTTATGGTGGTGTGGTAGGGAATGCCTCAGGCTTGAACCCTGTACCCTGTATGCAGGTGTTAAAGACTTGAGTTCCCTACCCACCACCATTTGTAAAAAAAATTCAGATTTTGCCTCATATTCGATCTGATCTGTTCCTCATAATATCTGTGGTTTGTAAATGTTGCAATGCTTGATATTTGATGGTGTAGTAGTAGCATTGTTGCCTCACAGCTGCAGGTTCTTGGGTTTGATTCTTGGCTGGGGTTCCTTCTTTGTGGGGTCTGTATCTTCTCCCTGTGTTTGTGTGGGTTTGCTTTTGTGTCCTCCCATGTTACAAAGACATGTCTGCATTATTTCTTCCTGGGCCTCTGCTGAAAATTGTTTATTTGTTCCAAGTCAGACTGTCCTGATTAAAAATGTTAAATAAAATTGACAGGCATTTGAATTTCAGACTTAAGGGTTTCTGAATGTTTAATTCCTTGCGTATTTGATGGTGCAGTGGTAGTATTGTTGCCTCACAGCTATAGGTTTTCTGGTTTGATTCTTGGTTGGGGTGGCTTCTGTGTGGAGTCTGCATCTCCTCCATGTGTTTGTGTGGATTTGCTCTGGTGCCCTGCCATTTTACAAAGACGTGTCTGCAGTTTTAATCCCTGCTGAAAATTGGTTTTGTTCTGTCCGCAGTAAAATTGACAGGCATTTGAATTTCAGACTTCAGGTTTCTGAATGTTTAATTCCTTGCATAATTGATGGTGCGGTGGTAGTATTGTTGCCTCACAGCTATAGGTTTTCTGGTTTGATTCTTGGTTGGGGTGGCTTCTGTTTGGAGTCTGCATCTCCTGCCTGTGTTTGTGTGGATTTGCTCTGGTGCCCTGCCATTTTACAAAGATGTGTCTGCAGTTTTAATCCCTCGTCTCTGCTGAAAATTGTTTTGTTCTGTCCGCAGTAAAATTGACAGGCATTTGAATTTCAGACTTCAGGTTTCTGAATGTTTAATTCCTTGTATAATTGATGGTGCAGTGATAGTATTGTTACCTCACAACTATAGGTTTTCTGGTTTGATTCTTGGTTGGGGTGGCTTCTGTGTGGAGTCTGCATCTCCTCTCTGTGTTTGTGTGGATTTGCTCTGATGCCCTGCCATTTTACAAAGACGTGTCTGCAGTATTAATCCCTGCGTCTCTGCTGAAAATTGTTTTTGTTCTGTCCGCAGTAAAATTGACCGGCATTTGAATTTCAAACTTCATGTTCTTCAGAATACATAGTAGCACAACCTTTTTTTCTAGCAATTTTCGAAGTTTATAAGATGAATATTTTAAATTTGTCCCTATTTTTGGGACTGTATTCCCCCATTATTGGCTTCGTCCAGGTTTTTGTGCTAAGGTTGACAGCTATGGCAAGAACTGAATTCACTGAATATGGACTGTAGAATTGTGCATATTTACTGATAAAGGTGCACTGTAGAATTGTGCATATTTACTGATAAAGGTGCACTGTAGAATTGTGCATATTTACTGATAATGGTGGACTGTAGAATTGTGCATATTTACTGATAATGGTGGACTGTGGAATTGTGCATATTTACTAATAATGGTGGACTGTAGAATTGTGTATATTTACTAATAATGGTGGACTGTGGAAGTCTGAGTAGACTTTTATGATAAATGTTCTCAACTGGGCAGTTTTGCCATTATGGGTGCATATGTTTTTTTTCATTGCTTACTGGAAAAATATTAAAACAAATTTAAAACACCCTCTAACAAGTGTACTGCATTGTACAAGGAATATAATTTTAGTACAATGAGGAAGGTGTATCAAAGAGCACATGTATGTTTCATATGCAAGGGGCCTATGATTCGAAAACAGCCCAAAATTAATCTTTATCTGCCACTGGCAAAATGTATTTTCTTTGAATGTGGGTTTCAATGCTGTTTCAATGAATGTGAGTTTCAAGGGCAGAGAAGTTTTAATGCTAAGTTTTCATTGTGAGACTGCATTGCTTTGTTTAACAGATGACTTAATGTTTGTGCTGTAAAATACAAAATAAAACTTTCAAATGAAGTCCAATCATTGAAGTAAAGCAGTATGCACATTAGTGTTTATGGTAAATGGAGTGAAATAGCCAAGTAATGGTTAATTGGAATGGCTGCAGAGGCTCCAGTTCAACCATTATTTTGTCAGGGGAAGGGCAGCAAACTCAGACAGGCCCAGCTGAACTATACCTCCCAACTGTCCAGATTTTCAAAGAATGAATAGATTTTTGCTTCTTATTTTTGGTTTGTTGTTCATAAAATTTGTAGTTTTAATTCCTAAATGATTTGCCAGAAGTCACTAAATAATAAGTTTCAGACTTCATAACCTTCATAAAAATGCATGTTAAAGTAAGAGCTGTTCTATCAACTGTCTCAATTTATACAAGAGCAATTTTAGTACTGTTTATATGTGCCCCAATATATTTGGCCTTGTTCAGATTTACTGCATTAACAGGTTGAGAGGTACATGCAAATAAATTGCTTTATAGAATTAGGCATAGCCAACCTCTCAACTGTCCCCAATTTTTGGCTCAAAATGTTGCTCTTCCCCTAATAATCCCTCCATAAAATAGCAATTTTGGAAGAAAACATGGAGGGTTTACAATTAAGAAATAACTGTAATAATCAAAGTTATAGATTACTTGAAATGCATGTAGATTCTTTTATTTTGTCAGCTGCTCAAGGTAGCAGTACTAATATTAAAGTGTCCCTTCTTTGACAGGTAGAAGCTGTATTGTGTGTCTATTTTATATTTTTGCATCACATTTTTGGTCCATTTTTCATAAAATTGTGTTTTTGGCAAATTAGTGACAAATCACTAAAGACTGAAGTTAGAAAATGACAGACATTTGAGTTTCAGATTTTATACCCTTCAGAAAATTCATACCAATGCAAGACCTATTCTATTATCTTTCTAAGTTTATTAGAGCAATATTTAAAAATTGTCCTTATTGTTGTGCCTTTGTCCCACTTCTGTGTATGGCTTTGTCCAGATTTCTTGCTCTTGAAGTTGAGAGGTATGACAAATGTGTCAGGGCCATCACAGTCAGCCAGAGAGATTTCAAATTGTGACATGCTTGTTGCACCCCACTCCGCCATGTAGTGACTCTGGATGTGTCCAAGCAAGGCAAGGAGTAGTTGTATCTACCTTGGATGGGGAGGACACACTGCATAAGTACTACAGTGGCTTTTCATCTGTCCTTGATTTTGCAGAATGGTCTGGTTTCTGTCATATTTTTGTACTGTTGATTTATGCTTATTACTCAAAGTGCCTGTTGCTCTGTGTTTAAGTAGCAATGCTTTAATGACCATAAGGTAAGCTTGTCTGACATCGTAAGATGCAAGTAAGCTTTAATAAGCATACTGTTAAAGAATTGCCAACATTGAAAGCCTTTCTGTTGTTGCCATGCAGAGAATACTTGACTAGATAATGTATAAGCCTTGGGTATTAAAGGACAGGATTCCATTATTTTAAAAAGCTCATTACACTTGTTGGAGACTTCCAGTCATCTCTACAGGCTTTACCCGTAAACTAAACAGAATGCCAATCATGTGTGGTCCATAACCTGTACAGTAATACTTTAAGCAACGTATCTTGAGCTTGTTTCTTCTTTGCTTTTCATTTTTTACTTTTATCATGTTTTCCCCATGAAACAAGTTGTCAGGCAGCAGGTCTTTTTTGGATAAGAAACATTTTTACAAGTGGGGGCATCACATAGATTTCTACTTTCAGCATGTTGCTTGGTACTTTAATAAAGCTGAATATATTATAATTAGAACTGCAGTGCAAGGAGAAGTGGTTTGAGTTGAGTGCTTCTGGTTTTTCTTATACTTGATTTTGACTGGCATTCCAGTAATGTATTTAAAAAGTAATTTATTTTTTCATGCCTCACAACCTTTTGTTTCCATCTAGATATTAAGTAAGCTGTGATGCAGCCAATGCATTGAAATATTTTTATTCTTCTACACTTATTTTTGTCTTGATTGGACTTTCATAATGATGGTTTGCCACCCAGGGCAGCGTATTTAATTAAAGTTAGTTTTTTTGTGGTTTTGTGCATAGCCCCTCCCCTTTATGGTTGACCACACCCCTTCCATTTGACCCCGCCCATTCAGCGTCTCCTGCAGCCCCCCTGTGATTTGAAGTCACCAGCCGCCACTGGTGTTAATTAGTAGTAAAACTCTATCCATATGACCCCTTTTCCTGCATTTAAAGTAGAATATGTCTACAGTTGATATTTTCTGCTTGGTACCAGAATTTGGCTCATGCTTTACCATAGGTCTAGATTGTTCAAGTTAAGACATACTTTCATTGAATAACAATCTAGGTACATTTTCCTTATGATTATTTGGGAAGAACCTGCATTTTTTTCTGTTTGGATTCAATAAAACCACAATATTTTATAAACTGACCATGGGATCAGTCTTGAACACAAACTTTCATAAAGAATCAGGCAGATGCTTCTTAAATTAGTCAGTGACTGCCATTTCTGTAATTGTACTATTGTTATACTGACCCACATGATCTAGCTATACTTTAAGTACATTTTTGTATCACATACCTGCATTATTACTGGTTTGTTAGAAGAAAATCAACAGTTATGAAACTCATAAGTCTGAATCTCAGATGTAACAATAGCTTGTAAAATCTGGCTTATAGTGCTATTTTTACTTTTACATAGACCTGATATTCAGTCCCTTCCATGTCCATGAAGGCTTCTAAAAGCTCCAAAGGTAACTGATCTGAGATTATATAATCTTATCTTTCCTGATGGGCAAAAAGCTCAAAGACTTCCAAGTATACATCAAGGTCCTCCTCTCTGGTTAGTTGTTTTATTAGTGAAACTCTCTTTCGGTATTGCCATGTATTTGGCATCTGCTGCCGTCATGTCAGCTGATGCATCAATAGGCTACAAAAGTTGTTGGATGTTTATCATCTTGGCAAAAGGACAAGCACAGGGACACTCTACAGAAAAACTGCCAGGACACACCATAGGACTGATGTTCCTTTAGTTGCAATATGTTTACTCAAGTATTTCTTCTGACAGCTCACCACAGGAATGCTGTCTCTCAAGTTGGAGAAAAAATATGCTCAAATTAATGGACTTTTTGCCAAAAGCAAAAAAGTACAAGCCTTAAACTTTTTGCAATGAAAATAAAATGTTTGAAAATATGCTTGTTGCACCAAACACTATACAATGTAAAATGCATGAGAGATCACCAGTTTATAGAATGCTTTGGTTTTATTAAATACAAACAAAATAAAATGCATAGCTTCCCAAATAATCATACGGAAATGACAAAACAACAGCAAGGACACAATCTGTCTTTGCGAGTCTTTCTGCACTTCTCAACAACTGACTGTGTTCATCATTTGATCAGTGCTGCAATAGCCTTAGCTTTATGGGTTACATCCTGCTAAAGATATAACAGCAGGGTAGTTTCCAAAGCTGAATGACACCTTCCATGTTCCCAAACCGTTAAGTAGCTTGAGTAGAGCTGAATAAAAAGTGATTTAGGCCTCAAGACCTTTAGAGCTTTCCTGCCAGAAAAGAGTTCTCCTCTTGCAGGCTTTTGAGGTTCGATGATTAGAAATGTTCCCTTTGGGGGAAGGAAAACCCTTCCACATCTTTTCTTCTGAAATTTAACTTTTCTTTGAAAAGGTATTTAAATTAAGCCAGGGAAATGTGTCTCATTGACTGTTGCATGACTTTTTATACACTTTTTATTTGGAGTGTTATGTTTTACTTTTGTTGAAAAAAAGTTGTAAAACACTACCTTAAACACTTGTTTTCATTCTAAATGTGTTAAATTACTTTTGGGGGCCTGGGCAAGTGTATAAGTGCTTTTTACTGTGTTTTTGGTAGAAATATGCCTTTTTAAATATTTAACTGTTTCAGTGACTGTTACTGCTAGGCTTCCATGGGATTAAGGTGTATTTTTCAGCTTCACCATGTAACAGCCTACTGTTCCTCAGTTTCTCCTTCTTCACGACAGAAAAAGTACAAAATTTCCAAGCAGCCTTTGCAACTTCAACAGGCTTCTAAATTGCCTCATCTCCAGATGGATGATGCAGCTGTGGCCACTTCTGGCTCCTTGGACGTCTACACAGTGATGAAATGATAAAAATAGTACAATTGTGTAGCCAAACGTATAACAAAAGATATCCAAATAATCACCACTGCAGAGTGAATACTTTGGCATATGTTTCCAAGTGTGCAGAGAAACTGGCTTTGTGTAACTTGGTTTCTTCGATATCTCAAGTGATTATTCACTGCTTCAAATGTAAATATAGTTCTGCTTAAGCCGCCTCCAGGGCTGCTGCCACTGGAACTGCTTTTTTTAAACACATGTAAGAATTGAAAGGGCTGTAGGATGTTTATATAAACTGGAAGGATCTGGAATGAATATCTTTTTATTTTTATTACCTATAACTGTGCTGAATAGGTGCCAGTCTCTCCTTTATGTGCCAGTTCTTGTACTTTTTAGAATAAAAGTCTGCACACTAGATCTGATGGAAATGGTTTATTGTGCAGTAGCAGTATACAGTGGAAGTAGATGTCAACAATATCTGAGTCACATCTAAATGTCTCCAATAACAGTTATGATACACTGAAACAGACTGATTATCATGTCTGTAGCTTCTGCACTCATTATACTGTCTGTAAATTCTGTATTCAGAATTATTCCTTTTCTCCAGAATGGCAGAATTAATATTTGAAATGCTGGATATTTGACCTGACTTCTGCACTCACTCACAAGTGTTTGCATTGAAGTTCTGTGGACTGCACTGCAGTGATTATCTGTGTATTAGTCCAAACTTGCTTACTGCCGTCTGAAGTATATCTTCTAATAATACCCAAACCTTGTAAATTTCCTGCAAGTTCTACATGCCTCTTTAACCTTGGTTCCCAAGCCTTGTACCATCTAACCAAGATCTATTTGTACTTAATATACTGCACATTCTGATAGCACATTTTATTCTTATCAGTATTCTTGACTAAAAGTTATTTCATTTGTATCCTTCACAGAAACATTCCTTTCTGTTGAAACTGCATTCATTGAAATTGCATGTAAAATGTGAAATACAAACTAAAGATATAGGTCTTCTTTACTATGACTGCATTTCTAGACTTGTGCATATCGAATACTGTGTTTATGCCTAAAAAACTGCATTTAACTGAAACTGGATTTTACACACCTTTATTGAATTATGGCTTGTGACACAGGCAAATCACATATATTATTATGGGTCTACATTGTTTCACTGAAAACACACTTTACTGAAACCCGTTTCATTGAAAACTAATTTCACTGAAAATCAGTTGCCTGAGCACAATTCACTGAAAGCTCACTTCACTGAAAACTCATTTGACTGAAACTCATTTTGTTGAAAGGTACATGCCCTTTTCCCCACTGTAGTGCAATCCTGGAGTTAGTATTATAGTAAGGGGAGTTGTGGGGGGCACAGCCCCCCACCTATTTTAAACATTGAAAACCATAGACATGGAAACTTACAAGTTGAATGAATAACTCTTTCCAGAAGATAATATATACCCAAACTATGTGGAGGGCTACACCCCCACACCTCCCAGTACACTCCCTTACTATATATACTAACTCCAGGATCACACTACAGTGGGGAACAGGGCATATACCTTTCAATTAAATGAGTTTCAGTCAAATGAGGTTTCAGTGACGTGAGCTTTCAGTGAATTGTGCTCAGGCAAATGATTTTCAGTGAAATGAGTTTTCAACGAACTGAGTTTCAGTGAAGTGTGCGTTTCAGTTAAATGAAGTAGACCCATTATTATATATCCTGTAGTCGATGCAGCATTACATAAATTATTCAATTGTTTTTTATTTTAAACCTCATTCCTCCTACAAAACATTTTTCTGCATGCATTGTTCACACAATTTCTATATAATTTACTTCTACCCTTTTCTAAAGATCCCACTTCCTGTTCTTTTATCTCTGTTACAGTATTCACTACCTCAAGTAGTTGGTTTAGATTTTGATTTCCATTTTCTATTAATTGCTTTTTTTGGCAGCCACCAGAATTAAAATTAACAAGCTTTCCTGTATCTAAGCAATTTAGATCCTGTATCCCAGCTCAAAAAAATCACTTCCTTAGTTACCCTCATTTGTTTGCCCAATATTCCTGACAGAGTTCTTACAGAGAATCTACAGAGAATTTTTAAAGTCTGCCAACTGATTACACTCCCAAAGCATATGTTCCAGTTACCTCTTTTTCCCCCCTCACACCTCCAACATTTGACATCTACCAGAGGAAAAATTCTTTGGAGTCTGCTTGGGGTATAAAAGTATGTACGCAAGCACTTCCAGGCAGAAATCCTAAATCTCTGAGACTTAGTTGCATATTTCAGAGCCATACATATGTCCTCCCATTGTTTCTTTGTGAACTGTATATCTAATCTCGCTTCCCAATCTTTTCTGACATCTGATTGATTCCTATATTTATTGTGCAATATTTTACATGCCCTACTAATCATCCCTTTTTAACAGCAGCTTATGTTCTAGATTCAGTTAGAAATTTAACCAGTGAAGGTCTTTCATTTAGGGTTCCACTATCCCCTTCTGTTTATCTATACGCTAATGTCAATCCTTGATAGGAAAAGCAATCACTATCCTGCAATCCAAATATCTTCTTGGCCTCTTCCCATTCTGTTACCTTTCCTTTTATAATTATTTGCTCCCAATACCTTGATACTTTTGCCAGCTTCCTCTAGTAAATTCCCTCCCCTTGTTGTCTATTCTTTGTACCTCTAATTGCAATCATCCCTATCAGCAGAATCTCCTTTCTCCAGTCCTGAGTTGGCTTAGTTCTTAGTGTAATTTCTGCTTCATTATGAATATAAAATTCTGTATGGCTGTTGTTATTCTCCTTAAGGATCTGCATCCAAATCCCACTCTTTCCTTATTTCTTGAATTACCCCTTGCTTTATCATCATCACTTTCCCCTCTGAATTATATATTTCTGTTTGTGGTATGTAGAAGAGCTTTAACTGTTTAGCTCTAAAATATCCCTTCAAATCAACTAATTATAAACCTTTTTTTCTTTTGGAAGACCAACTTTATCCCACTTGATTTTTGCCTTCTTCCCCTCCCAAATAAAATCCTTCAGCACTTTATTAATTACTGCCCACAACCACTTCTCTGTTTGATAAAAATATGTCTGACCTGTGTATAAACCTAAAGAGACCAAAAACATATTTACTGCATGTATCTTGCTAGCCATATCCATAGGCAAACACTTCCAGTTTCTCAGTTTTTGTTTTATCTTTTGTTTGGTCTCTTCCCACCTATCCCTGATTTCCATAACCAAATCCTTTTTAATCCATATGGCTAAACACTTATCACGTCTCCATAAATATGGGTATTGCTGAACCAGTTCATGAGTGGATACATAGTTTATAGCTATAGCCTTTGTTTTAGCTTCATTAATTTTATATCCCTGGAAAAAATGGAACTGTCTCAGAATATTGCAGATTGCTGAGATGTCCTTTTCTGGTTCCATCAGGTACAAAATAATATAATCTGCAAGTAATGCCAACTTTTCTTGAACACCATACCAATTTTATCCTTGAATTTCTGAGTCCCTTTTATTTTCTTTGGCAGTGGTCTATAATATAACACAAATAGCAAAGGGGAAAGAGGACATCCCTACCTGGTTTCTCTGTTCAAATACAGATTATCAGAGAGGAACCCTCCTATTTTGATTTTTACCTCAGACGCCTCATACATCTAATTTATCTAATATTGTATCAGGAAATGCAAATACTTCCGTTGCACTACTCATAAACTCCTAGCTTACTCTTTCAAATGCTTTCTCTTATCAATAAACAGTAGTATTTTCTTACATTCTGCTTCCTTCTGGATCATTATTGTTTTACTAATATTGTCAAATGTTTCCTTCTCCTTCACAAAAAACACATCGGTACATATCTATCAAATATCACCTTTAACATTCTTTAAGCCATTGCAGATATAAACCTTTTATAATTATGGTTTAGAATTGAAATGGGCCTATATGAATCTGGATTAGATGGAGTTTTATGATCTTTAGTTATTACAGCCACCACAGCTTTTTTCTAGGAAGTTGGTGCCTCCCCTCTTTTTAAATTAGTTTGAAATAAAACCTTCCAGACCATTATCACTTTCTTCCCGCCTAACCTCCAAACTTCCACCAGAATGCCATCTCTTCCTGGAGACTTTCCTATAGATTGGTTATATGTTACCATTATTATCTCATCTCCACCAATCTTAACTGTTAGTTGTTGAGCCTCATCTACCTCTAACCTTGGGATATTTAAATCTTTCATATATATTTCCATGTATGCTTCATGTTGATTACCCCACTTCACTGCTTTATACAAATGTTCATAAAATTCCCAAAATATCTTTAATACTTCCACAGGATGTTTTGTTATTTTTCTTATTATAGTCTCCCCAAATCTGGCAATAAACCTTTTTACTTTCTGTTGCTTAAATCATTTTGCAAAATCTTTTGGTAATACTTTAACATTTGTCAACCAGTCTAAGTAATTCTTATTACTTTTTAGTTAGGTATATTTTTCTTTTCTTTCTACCCTATTTTAAAATTCACTTTCATTTTATCCTACTCACTAACTATAACTTCTGGAGTATTTTCTATCATTCCTAATAACTTCTGGGTAATTTCTACTACTCATTCTTTAAATTCATCTGTTTTTACATGCTCAGTTCTTTCCAAATGTGTTTCCTGTAGCATTTTATTTACAGTCTACATTTTTTAGTGTAATTAAGTATTCTTTTCTTTTTGATTATACTTGTGAGACCATACACATTCCATTGATAATATAGAAACTGTTACAATTATGGTAAGAAGTCATTATTCCCATCTATTGTATATGTCAGCTTTCTTAAATTTTTAATTCCAGCTTTTGTAATACATATATCCAATAATGTTTTTTCTTATAAAAAACATTAGGACCTATGTCACATTTTACAATTTTTTTTTTGTTTTATAAAACCCTCAAATAAAAAAACACACTCTCACACACACACACACACACACACACACACACACACACACACACACACACACACACACACACACACACACACGACATCCCCAGAACCCATTAACATAATAGAAACATACATAACTGCATGTATCTTCAGATAATGAAGTTTAATCCTCCTAATAGGAACATTTGAGCCAAATAGACATATGGTAACAGAGGCCCTATTAACATGAAATTGAGGTTATCCATGCTAAGATGCATGTTACTGCATGTGTTTCTACTTGCTCTAATTGGTGTCTGTTTTTTTCTCTCTATTCTCCCTCCCCCAGATGTGAAAACTCTTTGCTTACTTTCAGAAATCTTTAACCTTAAGCCTTGAAGAAACCAATGTTCTGTCTTTCATTGCCCTATTATTAATTTGCCTTCATGGAAAAGTAACAGAAAAAGAGAAAATGCATTCTGCTGTTGCAGCCTGAAAAACAAGCTGAAACATTTATTACTAAAGGAAAACTTTTCATTGTATGTTCTTAGGTTTACTTGTTTCCACTTAAAATTTTTTATTGGCTTAAGCCAAGGGTCTTAATCTAGATATTCACCTATGCAAAAGTAAGAGAAAACATAGCTCTACATATATTATGAACTATGTACTTTTACACTCCATCTCCTACTTCAACAACACAAGATTTCAGCTTATTAACTTAAACATGCTATTATTTAGCTTTTCTTCTCTTTTTGCATTGAAATGCCTATATTTCTTAATACCAAAAAAAAGAAAAAAATAGTCGAGGTAGAAAAAAAGACATCTGTTTATTTAGCAACTTTTTCACATACACAGACAACACATAGATGTATACAGCAACTTGAATCTAACACCTGTCTCTCTGCATTCCCTGAATACTGGAATAAATGTGTTTCTCTTTTGCCTGATGTACAAGTAAATAACCATTTCCCACAATCACTCTGTTACCACATACTTTTAATACTTTGCCCTTTTGCCAGGATCAACTCTATCTGCTGGTAGCTTTGTATCTTTACTAATAAAGGTCTTGGCTGCTTCTCATGACAATGTTTGGAGCATACACATGGTGTGCCCTTTCAATTAACAGTTCCTTGTGTGGAAAATTACTCCAGTTGCTTATTTGTTCCTTCATAAAATTAATACAGACTGCTCCTTCTAGTTTCTCTAGTGCAACAGAAAATTTCACATTTCCCTAGATGGTGTCCTCTAATTTTATCATTTTTTGAAACATATATTCTTGAGCAGACTCATTCTGAGCCAGCCTTTTCTTCCTTTTGACCTCTCTTTTTTGCAGTTTTATCAGCTCATCTGAATATCTATTTAAAGCTTCTTCCATTGTCCAGCCTTTTGTTATTTGAGTTGATATACTCATTCAGCGTTTCATTTATTTTAATCAGCTCTGAATACATTTGACATATATTTCCTCCAGATTACTAGACGTCATGTCTTTCAACAAAGTTGGAGCTTGTACCGCTTTTTGCAGAACAACTGCAGGATTCTTCCCATTCAGTGTTTTCTATTCACCTTTTATAGTTGAGTTTCTTTATCTTCTCTGCAGGCATTCAGGCAGTATGCTTATTAGCCAATAACTGAATTTTACTCACATTGACAAAATCTCTAGCTACAGTTTCTCAATTTCTTTTTTCACCCTGGGAGAGCTGAAGTCAAGCTGTTGATCATTGTGCAGCCATCTTGGAAGTCTTTCCACTGGAACTGGTTTAGAAAGCCTAAATGACTATATGAAGGGCTTTCAACCCCCTCCTCCACCTTAGCAGTCCCTTAATCCAGAAAGTCTGAACCTTTCTTTCTTTCATTGGCAACAGGTAGTTTTAGACAAATGGGTTCTGAGCATAATCCATCAGTATTCAATGTTAGATGGCAATGGGAGTCTTTCCCTCATTTTCAAGGTATTCCTCCTCACCTCTCAGACCAGACTCTTCTTTTCCTTCCTGTCATTCAGCATATGCTTGTTTAGGGGATGATAGAAGCTGTCCCTCCTCCTCGCTTAGGTGAAGGATTTTATTCAAAGATGTTCCTGGTGCCAGAGACAGAAGATTATTTGCAACCATCTATGTTCTGGATCTTTCTTTTCTGAATTGTTTTGTGTCAACATCCAAATTCAGAAAGCTGTCTCTTCACAACTTGTTACCTCTTATTCCTCATTTGAGTTTCCTACTGACCTTAGTTTTAAATGATGCATGTCTTTGCATTCTTGTAGATCCATATTTCAGACATTTCTTAAGGTTTTCTGTGTCTGGATTACATATATATATATATATATATATATATATATATATATTTATATATATATATATATATATATATATATATATATATATATATATATATATATATATATATATATAGTTTCACTTCAGTATCTCGAAATACTGAAACACCGAAGTTCTAATGGCCGAGACCAGAACGTCGAAGTTTCAGTATTTCAAAATACTGAAATGGCATTAAAAAAAATAAAAGAAGTAAAACTACTGTGTCTGCAGGGGGGCAAGCCCCCCCTGCACCCCCTCATTTAAATATACCATCCCCGTGATTGCACGATAGTGGGACCCAGCAAATCCCCCATTCTGCACTTCCACATATGGAGCAAAATGGGAGAAGCGCGATCTCGGAGTTGGCATATTTAAGTAGGGGGGTGTGGGGAGTGCAGGGGACTTGCCCCCTTGCATAAATGTTGTCTGCATTGTTTATTTATTTTTTTTATGGACCTCTTCAGTATTTCGGAATACTGAAACTTCAGTGTTCTGGTCTCGGCCCTTACAACTTCGGTGTTTCAGTATTTCGAGATACTGAAGTGAAACTCTTCTTTCGGCTGCTCCCGTTAGGGGTCGCCACAGCAGATCAACTGTTTCCATTTCTTCCTGTCCTCTGCATCTTGCTCTGTCACGCCAACCACCTGCATGTCCTCTCTCACCACATCCATAAACCTTATCTTAGGCCTTCCTCTTTTCCTGTTACCTGGCAGCTTCATCCTTAGCATCTTTTTCCCAATATACTCTGCATCCCTCCTCAGCACATGTCCAAACCAATGTAATCTTGCCTCCCTGGCTTTGTCTCCAAACCTTCCAACCTGGGCTGACCCTCTAATATACTTATTCCTAATTCTGTCCATCCTCGTCACACCCAGTGCAAATCTTAACATCTTCAGCTCTGCCACGTCAAGCTCTGACTCCTGCCTTTTTGTCAGTGCCACTGTCTCCAACCCATATAACATAGCTGGTCTCACTACCCTCTTGTAGACCTTCCCTTTCACTCTTACTGGTACTCGTCTGTCACAAATCACTCCTGACACTCTTCTCCACCCACTCCATCCTGCCTGTACTCTCTTCTTCACCTCTCTTCCACACTCACCATTACTCTGAACTGGTGATCCCAAGTACTTAAACTCATTCACCTTTGCCACCTCTACTCCCTGCATCCTCACCATTCCTCTATCCTCCCTCTCATTCACACACATATATTCTGTCTTAGTCCTGCTGACCTTCATTCCTCTTCTCTCTAGAGCATATCTCCACCTCTCCAGGGTCTCCTCCACCTGTTCCATACTCTCACTACAGATCACAATGCCATCTGCAAACATCATAGTCCACGGGGACTCCTGTCTAAGCTCGTCTGTCAACCTGTCATCACCATTGCAAATAAGAAAGGGCTCAGAGCTGATCCTTGATGTAATCCCACCTCCACCTTAAACGCATCTGTCACTCCCACCGCAGACCTCACCGCTGTCACACTACCCTCGTACATATCCTGTACCACTCTTACATACTTCTCTGACACTCCTGACTTCCTCATACAGTACCACAACTCCTCTCTAGGCACCCTGTCATATGCTTTCTCTAAATCCACAAAGACACAATGCAACTCCTTCTGACCTTCTCTGTACTTCTCCATCAACACTCTCAGAGCAAACATCACATCTGTAGTGCTCTTTCCTGGCATGAAACCATACTGCTGTTCACTAATCATCACCTCCTTTCTTAACCTAGCTTTCACTACTCTTTCTCATAACTTCAAGCTGTGACTGATCAGTTTAATCCCTCTGTAGTTACTACAGCTCTGCACATCACCCTTATTCTTAAAAATTGGTACCAAAACACTTTTTCTCCATTCCTCAGGCATTCTCTCACTTTCCAAGATTTCATTAAACAATCTAGTTAAAAACTCCACTGCCATTTCACCTAAACACCTCCATGCTTCCACAGGTATGTCATCAGGACCAACAGCCTTTCCGTTCTTCATCCTCTTCATAGCTATCCTTACTTCCTCCTTGCTAATCCACTGCACTTCATGATTCACTATCCGCCCATCATCCAACCTTCTCTCCCTCTCATTCTCTTCATACATCAACCCCTCAAAGTACTCTTTCCATCTGCTCAACACACTCTCCTTGCCTGTGAGTATGTTTCCTTCATCATCGTTTATCATCCTCACCTGCTGCACATCTTTACTAGCTTGGTCCCTCTGTCTAGCCAATCGGTACAGGTCCTTTTCTCCCTCCTTAGTGTCCAACTTTTTATACAACTCTTCATACACCTTATCCTTAGCCTTCGCCACCTCTCTCTTTGCCATGCACCTCATCTCCTTATACTGTTGTCTGCTTTCTTCATTTCTTCGACAATCCCACTTCTTCTTCACCAACCTCTTCCTCTGTATACTCTCCTGTACTTCTTCATTCCACCACCAGGTCTCCTTGTCCTCCTTCCTCTTTCCAGATGTCACACCAAGCACCTTTCTAGCCATCTCTCTTACTAGCTCTGCTGTAGTTACCCAGATATTTGGTAACTCTTCACTGCCACCTAGTGCCTGTCTTAACTCTTCCCTGAACATCACCTCACAATTGCCCTTTTTCAATTTCCACCATTTGATCCTTGGTGCTGCCCTCACACTCATCCTCCTCTTCTTGATCACCAGTGTCATCCTATAAACCACCATCCTATGTTGCCTAACTACACTTTCCCCCGCTACCACTTTACAGTCTCCAGTCTCCTTCAGATTGGCCCTTCTACATAAGATATAATCCATCTGTGTGCATCTTCCTCCACTCTTGTATGTCACCCTATGATCCTCCCTATAAATATATATATATATGTATATATATATATATATATATATATATATATGTGTGTGTGTGTATAATATACATATATATATATATATATATATATATATATATATATACATATGTATAAAATGGGTTCCTGTCAGAAGCTCAAAATACTGATATCTCAAATTTCAGTATTTTGAGCCCAAGAAGCCGAATCCACATAATTGCGAAAGTTTAGAAGCGCAAAATTTAAAACCTCGAATACCAGAGGTTTTGAATTTTGCACTTCTAAAGTTCCGCTATGGTCATGTATTCAGTTAAATGTGTGTGTGTGTGTGTTAAGGGGTTTGGGTAGGGGCTGTGGTGTGTGTCTGTGTTTTGTTGCTGTGATATGTGTGTGTGCAAAGAGAAAGTAGCTTGTATGGTGGTGTTTTGTGTGTGTTTGTATGTAGTCCGACCTCAGAATGAGAATATTTAAGTAGGAGGTGTGGGGGGTGCAGGCGGTGCAGGGGGGCTTGCCCCCCTTCTTTCATGTAGTAGAGTGATTGTGTGTATTTGTGTGGTGGATGGTGTGTGTGTGTGTGTGTGTGTGTGTGTGTGTGTGTGTGTGTGTGTGTGTGTGTGTGTGTGTGTGTGTGTGTGTGTGTGTTTGTGTGTGTGTGTGTGTGTGTGTGTGTGTGTGTGTGTGTGTGTAGTAAAACTGCAAAATTAAAACGGTTTTAGTTTTTGTTGTTTTGTGGATTCCACTTCTTGGGCTCGAGATACTGAAATTCGAGATTTCAGTATTTCGAGCTTCTGAAGTGAATCCGTATAAAATATATATGTTATGTAGTCCTATATCGCCATAATTCTTGCTGGATGGGACTCGGCCGATACTAAAGCTCGAGAGCTTTCTCTGGCTCGAGGCTAACCCCTATCCCATGGTGCCTCATGACAATTCCCCAAATCTCGTTTGCCGCAAAAGCTTCAAGGTTGTCTCCTTACTGGCTTGTTGGCTAAGTAATATATTTATTTCAACTTTTCTTCTTCGATTACGTTCTTTACTACTGTTATCTTTTTGTGTGAGTGTTCTGAGAGTTTTTACCCCTAATTTTCCCCATAGTATTGTACGGCCCATTTAAGTTAGAGGGCCTTTCCTCCCTGAGTGTGTGTTTTATATATATAAAAAAAAAAGAAAAAGAAAAAAAAGTTTATAATATACGATACACTCTTTTTTCTATCTTTCACTATCTTTATTGTTACCTTAGCAGTTAGTAGTTAGTTATTATTGTTGCCTTCTCTAGCTAGACTATAGTTTTTCTGTAAGAATGTCTAAAGAAAAGGATAGAGAGCATAAGGACCATCACCTTTCGGGGTTTAAAAAATGTGATAGATGCTCACAAAAGATGTCTTTGACAGACAGTCACACCAGTTGTGTGTACAGTTTAGGTGAAGCTCATTTGCAAGAGCTGTGTACCTTTTGCCATGTGTGTAGTACCAGGGTCTTGAATGAGAGAAAATGCAAACTAATTGATAGGGGTCTTATGACCAGTTCCTTCCAGGAACAGCTGGAACTTGGTCAGGCAGCTCCTAAGACTTTGAAACGTAAATCTTAGGCCCCAGTTTCAAAGCCGTCAAAAAAGACCAAAGCATCAGAGCCAAGGAGTTCTGGCTCCGATTCAGCTTCTTCCACATTGGTACCGTCGGTCTCCTCAGTGCCGAGGCAACCTTCGGTACAGAGACAGTTACCTGATATTGACCCTGTGTCACCTACCTCGAGATCTCCTATTTTGGAGAGGAGGAGATCTCCTTCTGTCTCCACCAGATCCTCCAGGACTCTATCAGATGAGGACATCGAGCGGGTAGTGAAGAGGTTGCTTTCAAATCCAGCCCTGGCAAAGAAATTGGCCCCTCTGGGCCCAAAGGCTTTGGAGCCGACCCTTTTACAAACCACTGCTCCCCTCTGACTGCTTTGCTGTCGGAGCCAATCACTTCAGGTTCTTCAGTCTTGGATCTGTCGGTTTCAGGGATCCTCCTTGCTTCCTCAGAACCAATTACTCTATCCTCAGTGGCTCAGTCTGGAGCTGAGGGATCTGGGGTCAACTCCGAGGGGGACAGTCACCCTGGGTTTTCTTCAGAACTGACCCTCCCTCTCGGTGCCTTGGCTGAACTCAGCTCGGCTCCCACATCTGCTTCAGAGCCTTTCCCCTTGGCTAGGAGCTGACCATCTGTCTCCTCGGAATGGAGGTCTTCTTCTGAGTGGGGGCAAAAGGCCTTTGAAGCAATAGAGAAGGCTTTATCCCCTGCAAAAGCCATACCTTTGGAACCTGTGTCCCACCAGCAGCAGTCAGCATCTTCTTCTCCCCTGCCACCCCCACAGCATAGGGAACCAGAGACCCAAGCAGCCCCTATTGGAGGTGCCCCCTCTACCGAGCCCTCCCCAGATTATCCCACTGGAGAGCTCCCTTGGAAGAGACTGTGTAAGAGGAAGCATGTTGACTCACCTGAGTCTGTCATTTCTGACACTGATTTGGAGGAATCAGAAGGGTTCTCTAGATCCCCCTCTGAGGATGTCTCCTTTTCTGACATCCTAGAAATCCTTAGACAGAGGGGTGACTGGAAGACCTCTAACTCTGAGGATGAATCAGTGCATCTTGAGGCCTTTGGTTCCTGACCTTCCACCCCCTGGGTGACACCACCTTATGACCAACTCTTAGGGGTCATATTGTGGAAAGCCTGGACCTCCCCAGACTCATTGGAGCCCATCCCGAGGAGGCCAAATAAATTCATGACAGCACCTGAAGATAAAGCTTTTCTTACCAAAGGAGTTCTTGTTGATGCTATGGTGGTATCAGCGGCCACCAAGAAGGAGTTATGCAAAACATCTTCTAATATCCATCCTCCTAACAAGGAGTCTAGGACAATGGATAAGTATGGGAAGGGTACCTTCTCTTCAGCA
Source organism: Protopterus annectens (assembly GCF_019279795.1). NCBI lineage: Eukaryota > Metazoa > Chordata > Ceratodontiformes > Protopteridae > Protopterus > Protopterus annectens. The sequence continues at coordinate 516,286,357 of NC_056734.1, read as the reverse complement.
GCATTTACTCTAAGATCGCTGAATTACCTTACCCATTTTACTCACCTCTCCTGAAGGAGTTGGAAGATACCCCCCAGGGTTCAGTAGCTCTGGGATCCATGGATAAGGTTTCTGTGCAGCTCTCCACCCTTACGTCGATAGCTAACTCTGCCATGAGGCTGATATCATATGCATCAGATGGAGTGAGTAGAGCAGCTGCAGCAGGAATATCCCTCAGAAGACATTACTGGATGCATCATTTGTAATTTTACAGAATCCTTTAAGTCTTCCTTCACTAACATTCCCTTTGATGGTTCATCTCTTTTTGGACCCCGGGTGAAAGAGACTTTGACCAGGTGCGAGCAGGAAGGGAAAACCATATCTGCCATCAGAGTCTGTTTCTCCCTCCTTTCTAGACCCTATTCCAAGGGTAATACAGGAGGGAAAATGTGGTTCCGTAAATCCCAAAAAGGTTACCCTCAGGCACAAGGTCAACCCTCCCCTAGAGGCAGAGGGGGAGGATATAACAGAAGACGCCACCCTTGCGGCAGAGGAGGTCTGCAACATCAGAGAGATAGAGAAACCTTCTCTGATCGTCCCTTCCATCGCCCCAAGAGGGGTTGCCTGACTGTCCATCTCTGGAGGCAGTCAGGGGTCATCTATCACTGTACCCAAGCTCCTGGCTAAACATTTCGCAAGTTTGATTGGTACACACCATAATATCCAGAGGTTATCTGATTCCCTTTGTTTCCAACCCCCCAGCAAACCGGTCTCTACCAGATGTGCCAACCACTCAGCTAGACCGTGCAACATCAGAGGTTATCTCGTTGCTGCAAAAAAGAGTCATCCAAGAAGTCCCCACAGAGCAAATAGGATCTGGAACTTAAGACAGGGGACTGGAGCTCAATTCCAGATCTCAGCAGACTCAAGTCCATAAAGAAATCAAAGTTCCGAATGATCACTCTGCACTTGATATTCCCCTTTATTGGGAAAGACAATTGGATGTGTTCAATAGATCTTCAGGACACATACTATCACATCAAAATGGACGGGTGCTCCAGGAGACACATGCTTCCGGCTGGGAGTCAGTCATTTTCAGTTCTGAACACTGCCCTTTGGTCTCACTACAGCCCCCAGAGTGTTCACCAAATGCATGGCAGTGGTAATGGCTCATCTGGGAAGTCAAGGATTCCAGGTGTTTCTGTACCTAGACTACTGGCTCCTCACTGCTACCACCAAGCATCAACTCATCAGAACCAGGAACAAGACTCTATCCTTGTGCACCAGTTTAGCCATCACAGTCAACCTAAAGAAATCAGCCTTATCTCCTTCGCAGCACATTGTATTTTTAGGCTCAGAAATAGACACAACCACCATGTCAGCAAGGCTAACACCAGAAAGAGTAGAGTCTCTACGCAATCAAGTCAGATCCTTGCTAAACAATCACAAAGTTCAGGCCAGGGTAGTCCTTCAAGTCCTAGGGACTATGGCTTCCTCCATCCTATTAGTTCCTCTAGCCAGTCTACACATGAGAATACTTCAGTGGCTGCTATTTGCCCAATGATCTATACAAGACCTTCCATTGTCTCATCAGATTTTCATAACAAACACCTGCAAGAAGGATCTGACGTGGTGGTTGCATACAGAACAACTTCTCTTAGGTCAGTATTGTTCCTCCCCAAGAGAAAGCAGTTCTGACCACGGATGCTTCCCAGATTGGGGGGGGGGGGCATTATCTGGGAATGACAGTCCAAGATACTTGGCAGAACCACAAGAACCACTTACACATCAATGTTCCGGAGATGAAAGCAGTACTATATGCGTTGCAAGCACTTCACAGCTCTCTTCCCACTGGCACAATTGTGATCCAGTCAGACAATATGTCTGTCATGTGGTACATAAACAAGCAAGGGGGAACCAAATCTTACCTGCTTTGCTGAGAGGCCTTAAGAGTTTGGAAATGGGCAATGGACACTCAACGTTTTCTGGTAGCAATGCACATCCTGGGGAAATCCAGTGTGATAGCAGACAAACTCAGCCAAGCAATTCTGATGCCTCACGAGTGGTCCCTGAATGCAGAAGTTGCGAAAGAGATCTTTCACAGATGGGGCCAGCCTTGTTGTGACCTATTCGCCACACACCTGAACACCAAATGCAGCAGCTACTTTGCCCTAATTCTCCATCCGGGGATGTCACCCAGGGATGCTCTAGTCCATGATTGGCCCCCGGAACTTCTTTATGCCTTCCCACCTTTTGCTCTCATCCCAAAGGTAACACAGAAAGCAAAACAGTTGAGGAGTACCCTGATCCTCATCGCTCCTTACTGGCTTCGACAAGTATGGTTTCCCTTCCTGTGGCCCTATCTTTTGGAGAAACCATGGATATTGGAACCATCTCCAGACCTCCTGATTCATCAATCGGGGCAGGTCCACCCCACCATCCACACCCTCAAATTGACAGCATGGCTGTTGCAGTTCCACGAATAGCCAGGTGCGTCTCCCTCTCCCCTTCAGTCAAGCACATTCTGATCTGATCCCATAAGCCTTCCATTCAGAAGTTATACTCCAGCAAATGGAAAAGGTTCTCTGTTTGGGCTATCAGCCAAGGCCTAGATCCCTGTACAGCTCCTACAGAATCTATTTTATCCTTCCTTGCGTCAATTTTTCATGAAGAAGCTGCAGCCACTACACTCAGAGTTGTCAGCTGCCATTTCCAATTTCCATTTTGGCTTCATGTGAAATCCCATCATGTCATACTCTCTGTGCAGTACCTTTTTGAAGGGAGTTCTCCTTCTCAGGCCTCCGATCAAACAGCCATCAGAACCCTGGGACTTAAATTTAGTTCTCACATCATTAATGTCTGCACCCTTTGAGCCCTCTTCTTCATCAGATCTGAAATTGTTATCTTGGAAGACAGTATTCTTTGTAGCCATAACCACTGCTAGGAGAGTCTCAGAACTGCAAGCCCTTACTATTCAACCTCCTTACATTATTTTCCACAAGGATAGAGTCAGGACAAACCCTTCCTTTCTTTCCAAGGTATGCTCAGAGCATAATCTCAACACTACTATTGAGCTACCAGTGTTTTTTCCAAACCATTCTAATAAATCTGAGCACAGATTACACCAATTAGACATTCACAGAATTCTCAGGTTTTACTTACACAGGACAAAAGAATTCAGAAAATCAGATCAATTATTTGTGTCCTTTTCAGACAAAAATAAGGGCTTGCCTGTTTCTAAGGTTATTCTTTCAAAATGGCTTTCAGATTGCATTTCCTTTGCTTATCAAACTGCTGGCAAACAATTACCCAACAGAGAAAAAGGCCATTCTTCTAGGGCAGTATCTACTTCATCTGCCTTTAGATCGAAGCTCCCAACTGATACTATTTGTGCAGCAGCTACTTGGGCAAAACAGCATACTTTTGTCACTCATTACATATTGGATTTGGCTTCCCGGGACAGGTCATCCTTTGGGTCCACTGTGCTGAAGAGTCTCTTCGCTTGAGCCACCCGGGATAAATGTGCTAGGGACAATGTCCCATTCAGCAAGAATTACGGCGAGATAGGACTACATAACATAAAGAAGTTATGTACTCGCCATAATGTTCCATGTTTGTAGTCCATCTTGCCTACATTCTTGCGTCCCTCCCTCCTACCCCCATCCTGTTTCTGGAGGATCTGGTGGACTATACTGGTGCTGTCTGACCTGGTTGTAGTTGTTGTCCACCTGACACGGATAATATTACATAATGTTTGTCTGTATGTATACAGTTTCTGATAATTTCATACCTGTTAGGTACTTATTGCTTTCTTGCAAACAAGATCTGGAGAATTGCCGTGAGGCACCATGGGATAGGGGTTAGCCTCGAGCCAGTGAAAGCTCTCAAGCTTTAGTATCAGCCGAGTCAGAGCCGAATATCGGCTCCAAACCCATCCAGCAAGAATGTAGGCGAGATGGACTACAAACATGGAATGTTATGGTAAGTACATAACTTCTTTATATAGTCTATGGGTGTGTGTTTGTGTATGTATATATGTACATATACATACATACATCTATATAGCTAGATACTTTTTATTATATAGATTTATGAGGTATTAATCAATCCTTTATTGTCCCCTCCATGCACCTTCTCCAGTGCTCATGCTTCTCCCTTCTCCTGTAATTCACCCTGCATCTCACTGTCCCTCAGATATTATTTGCAGCCATCTGCATCATTTTTGGTCTGCATGCACTCCATTTTTCTTCAGATAAGTGTGATTTTTCATCCTCATTTTCCTGTTATTTAGTAAGTAAACAGTTTCTAGGTACCCTTTCACGTACCTAAATCTTGTATTTTGCAAAAAAAGTAAAAAATGTGTAAAATCTTTACGTTAGCCCATTGTATCTGAGTAATGCCTCCAGGTGCATCTGCAGTTAACACCTACTGACGCCTCTAGGCGTCAAATATTGTTTGTTCATATTTGCATCAATAATTCCAAAATCATGCTGTGAACAATGTTTTAAAAGGTTTCATCTTAAAATTTATGCAGCGGTAAACTTAACTGCATTAATGTTTGACCTTTGTCTATTGCAAGTAAATAGATATTAATTGTTTTTATGATATTAATTTATATTATAAATAAATTAAATGTATAATATATATATATATATATATATATATATATATATATATATATATATTATATTTATTATTAATAGCCAAGAAATGCATAATAGTATCCTTTGAGAAGTCATCCATCCCTGGTAACTATCATATTGACAATACAGCCCTTAGAGTTGACCCAGTAGTCAGGGACTTAGGGACAGGCATAGATAGTAATCTAGCCTTTGATCATCACGTGTCTGCAGTGGTGAGGAAATCATTCTATGTTGCACAACTTATAAATAAAGGTATGTCATCTAAGTCCAAGGAAATCATTGTTCTACTGTATTCAGCATTCATCAGACCTATCATTGAGTGGTGCCCCCTTTTGTATGTACTAACCAGGCATATCCAACAGCTGGAACGTCCACAGAGGTTCTTCACTAAAAGAATACAGGGCACAAGTAATATGTCCTATACAGACTGCCTCAAGGTCCTATCCCTATATTCTGTATCATACAGGCTTTTGAGGGGAGATCTATGCCTGGCATACAGGGCATTGTCAGACCCCACTCTGCTGGACCTCCTGCATATCCACAAAACAAACAGTACCAGAATTACCCATTCTAAAGACTTAAACCTTGCCTGTGATATAAATAAGACCTGATAGAGAGATAGGTATGTATCCCAGAGACTACCCCGTCTATGGAGCAGGCTCCCCATCCATGTTAAGTCGAGTTCCTCCCTAATCCAGTTTAAGTGCAGGTTGGACAACTGGATGTCAAACTGGAAATTCATCCCTGGTTTGGCACCTATGTCTCTGATGCAGACAGGTAACCAGTAAGTGGTTCATTTTCAGGTCCATGCTTACACTTATCAAGGGTATCAGAACTCATCAGAGATTTGGGATGCATGGCTAGGCTTAAAAATGGCCTTGTGGTCATTAGCCTAGTAAACAGCAGAGCAGATATGTGCCTTGAGAGTTTCCCTCCATTCTGAGTGGGACACCTCTAGGAGCTGACACTCTTTGGTCGGATCATTGGAGCTAGCTCGGATTTCTCTGCATCTGTCTCTGCCTCTCGGAGCTTTGGATCAGATGAGGTTTGCTCCAACCTCAGTTTTGGAGCTTCTGTCACCGGTTCTGCAGATGCTGTCCACTCTGACAACCTCTTTGTCAGATCCAGGGGAGTCCTCAGGACGGGGACAGTCTGCCTTCGAAGTTATGAGGAGGGTTTTGACTCTTACCAAGTCTACAGCACATCTTCCATTGGATCTTCCTCCCTCTATAGGCCAGTTGTCTTTTTACTCTCAGGTAACCCTTCCACAGGATCGGGGGTACCCCAGCCCTCAGGTTGTCCACCAGGAGACTCCCCCCACTTCTGAAACCGCTCTAGAGCATCCCACTGAGGAGATCCCTCAGAAGATGACCTGCAAGAGAAAGCACCTTGATTCCCCAGAGAAATCTATCACATCAGACACTGACCTCAATGAGGCAGAAGGGTCCCCAAGGTCACCTTCTGGAGAAGTCTCCTTTAGAGATATCCTGGAATTGTTAAAACAGAGAGGTGACTGGCAGCCCAACCCCCCCCTTCGGCTGAGATGTTAGTTTACCTGAAGGTGTATGGGTCTCGCCCTTCCTCCTCTTGGGTGACTCCTCCTCCTTCCAACAAGCTTATGGACTTAATCTCTAGGAAGGCTTGGGAGACCCCAGATTCCATAAAGCCTACTCCTAGAAGGCCTAGCAAGTTCATTACTGCCCCCAAGGATAAAAGGTTTCTGACTAAAGGAGTTGCAGCTGATGTCATTTTTATTAAGTTATGTGTGCCTTCATTGATTTTAAGAGTTGCAGATGATGCCATGGTTATGGCAGTGGCCACTAAAAATGAGCTATCTGAGACCAGTTCCTCTAACCATCCTCCTAATAAAGACTCTAGGACTATGGATTGGTATGGGAAGTGAGTGTTTCCGTCAGCGACCTTTGCCCTTTGGTCTCTGAACTACCTTACCCACTTCACTAGGCTACAGTGGGACCTGTTAAAGGAACTCACAGACTCCCTCCAAGGAGCTGTAGCTGATGAAACAGCAGGTAAAGTTAAAGTTCAGCTGGCCACCTTCAGTTCTGTAGTAAACATTTTTGCATGAAGCTCATATCTTATACAGCAGATGGAATGAGTAGAGCTGCGGGTTCAGGTATTGCTCTTCAGAGACCGGCCTGGATGCACATTTCTGACTTCATGGAGCCCTTCAAGTGTACCTTTGTTAATGCCCCTTTTGACAGCTGCTGTCTTTTTGGGCCAAAAGTGAAGGAAATGCTCACCAGGTGTGAACAAGAAGGCAAGACATTGTCTGCCATTGGAGTGGAAAAATGTAGTTCAGAAAATCCCACAGGTATTTCTATGACACACAAGGTGAAAGTTCCCCCAGGGGCAGAGGGGGGAATCTTATCAGCAAAGTGAGAGGGATGCTTTAAACGCCTTAACTGCTATCAATTAATGGCTGATTGATTTTTAAGTCTATAAAAGATGTTATTCAGTTGTTTAATGCTGCCTGAGGAAGCAGTCATAGAGACTGTTAAAGTGCTTACATTTTGTTGTTTTAATAAAGTGTTTACATTCAGCTGTGGTAGACAAGGCTCTATTTACTTTTGTACTGTTGGCTTGCTTTTTATTAGAGCCTGTCCTTTATCCATAACTCTTGCTGTTTTGTGTTTTACTAGGAATAATAATGGTAGATGCTGCCCTCGTGGCAGAGGATGCCCCCATAATCAGGGTTCCAGAGAATCTTTCTGTGGAGGGCCCTATCAGTGCTCCTGAAGGAGTGCCCAGTTGCTCGCCACTGGAGGCAGTCGGGGATCATTTGTCTCTGCACCAAGAAACCTGGGAAAGCATCACAAACAACAAATGGGTGCAGAGTATAATATCCAGGGGATATATCATTCCCTTCACCTATCCTGCTCCTGTAAGCACATCAGTTCCAGACATCCCACCCAGGCAAAAGGAACAGGCAACCTTAGAAATTCAAAAGTTGCTAAACAAAAGGTCCATCCAACAAGTCCTCGCAGACCAGAAAGGATCTGGAACTTACTGAAGATTCTTTTTAGTTCCAAAAAAGACAGAGGACTGGATACGCATCTTGGATCTCAGCATTCTAAACAGGTCTGTGAGAAAGAGCAAGTTCCAGGTGGTAACACTGCAGTCGATACTTCCGCTCTTGAAAAAAGACAATTGGATGTGCTCCATAGACCTTCAGGATGCATACTATCACATTATAATGAGCAGGCGATCCAGAAGGTTTTTACGCTTCCGGCTAGGAGCTAGTCACTTCCAGTTTTGAGCTCTGCCCTATGGTCTCAACTACAGCCTCCAGAGTGTTCATCAATTGCATGGCAGTAGTAGCAGCTCACCTGAGATGCAAAGGATTCCATGTGTTTCCATATCTGGATGACTGGCTCATCCCTGCCCTGACCAAGCATCTTCTTCAAAAAGCCAGAGACTATGCCCTTCAACTTTTTTCATCCCTTGAAATCACCATAAATTACAAAAAATCTGCTCTAGAGTCATGTCAATCCTTGGTTTTCATGGGAGCACAAATAAAAACAATATTCATGTCAGCAAGGCTTCCCCAAGAAAAAGCAGATAATCTTTGGCGTTATGTAAGGATGCTGATCAACAAGAGCAAGGCTTCTGCCAGACTAGTCCTACAGGTTCTAGGCAAAATGGCTACTTCATTTGTGCTACTACCACTAGCTCAATAACATATGAGAATCCTGTAGTGGCTACTTTTGACAAAATAGTCTTTCTGGGATATTTCAGTGTCGCACAAGATTATACTATCCAACTCTTGCAAAAGAGACCTTCAGTGGTGGCTCAACTCTCCCCTAGTATCTCAAGGCTGTCCCTTTCTCCCTTCTCAGCCTTAAGCTACAGTGACCACAGACGCATACCAGACCGGGGGGGGGGCATTATCTGGGGAACACAGTCCAAGGCACTTGGCAAGAACACGAAGCCCATTTGCACATAAATGTCCTAGAGATGAGAGCGGTGCACCTAGCATTGCAAGCATTTCAAAACTCTCTTCCTCTAGGTGCAATAGCAATTCAATCATGACAACATATCTGTGATCTGGTATATAAACAAACAAGGGGGAACCAGATCTTACCCCTTATGTCAAGAAGCCCTGAGGGTCTGGCAATGGGCAGAGGCCTCCAGCTGCTTTTTCATAGCAATGCACATTCCGGAGAAATCCAACGTGATTGCAGTCAAACTGAGCAGACCCTTTATTTGGCCACACGAGTGGTCTCTCAGTCAGAAAGTGGTGGAAGAGATCTTCTGCAAATGGGGCCAGCCTTGCAGAGATCTCTTTGTGTCAGCCATCAATGCCAAATGCAGCAACTACTTTGCCCTGATCCCCCCAATGGGGGAGTCACCAAGGGATGCACTTGTTCATGATTGGCCCCCGGGACTTCTTTATACTTTCCTACCAATACCGCTGCTTCCCAAATTTCTACAGAAAACAAGCTTGCTGGAGACCACAGTAATCCTAATTGCTACCTATTGGCTTTGACAGATTTGATTCCCTTTTATCCAGCCTCATCTCCAAAAGGGACCATGGATCCTGGACCCAGTTCTGGATCTACTGACACAGATCTACTGACACATCTGTCAGGAGAACTTCATCCCAGCCCACACAGTCTCAAACTGACAGCTTGGCTGCTCCACTTCCCATGATAGCCAGGTTTCCTCTGCTTTCTACTCCAGTAAAACACATTTTGCTCTCTTCCCACAAGAACTCTACTCAGAAACTGTACAAGAGTAAATGGCAAAGATTCATGGCCTGGTCTAATCTTAATCACATAGATCCATTCACAGAACTTTTATATTCTTTTCTGGAATTTTTAGCCAAATTATTCAGTGAGGGAGCTGCTGCAGCTACTATCAGGGTTCAGTTGGCAGCGATTTCTAATTTTCACATAGGAGAGAATGGTACTGCTATAATTTCTAACAGACCTTGTAAAGCATTCCTCCGAGGTACTTCCTTGATTTGTCCTCCATACAGAAACCCTATTCCACCTTGGGACTTGAATTTTGTATTATCAAAGCTTGTTTACCCATCTTTTGAACCTTCTACTACATCTGATTTGAAATACTTATCATGTAAAACACTTCTTTTAGCAGCTATAACTTCAGCAAGAATAGTTTCTGAGTTGCAAGCCCTATCCCCTAAGCATCCGTACATAATTTTTTATAAAGACAGAGTATCTCTGAGAACGAACCCTTCCTTTTACCTAAGGTAGTTTTGGAAACTAACTTCAACCAGGCTATTGAATTACCACTGTTCTTTCCAAATTTTCAAAACAAAGGTGAGTACACTCTCCTCCTTTTAGATGTTTATAGACAATTACATTTCTATTTGCACAGGACATTGGAATTCAGAAAGTCAGATCAGCTCTTTATTTCATATTCAGACATTAGAAAAGGCCAACCAGTTTCTAGGGTAACAGTATCCAATTGAGTATCACAATGTATATCTTTCATATACAATTCTAGTGAAAAGACTATCTCTAATCCTATTAGAGCTCATTCTACCAGATTGGTTGCTCTTCAACTGCTTTCCAAGCCAGTTTGCCCTTAGACAGTATCTGTGCTGCGGCAACATGGCTAAGCCACATAACTTTATTACTCACTACAAGTTGGATTTGGCATCTAGGAGTAGCACATCCTGTGGTTCTATGGTTCTGAGGAATATTCTCCTGTGAGCCACCCAAGAATTAGGTAGCTAGGGAAACGGTCCCATCAGTGAGAATAAAGACGACATTGACAACATCACATAAAGAAGTTATGTACTTACCATAACAATCCATGCGTGTTGTCCATCTCGTCCTTTATTCTCACAACCCACCCACTCTTCCCCCTCCTGGCAGACTGAGTAGCTCTAACTGGATCTTTATAGGACTCTACAGCCTCTGGGGGTATGTCTTGTGTAGTGTGTTTATGTTACATATTCTTTCTAATTTATACTTCTAGTCATTACTGGATGGTAAACAAGATCTGAGGTCGTAGAACCGTTGCATTATGGGTAGGGAAAATGCCCACAAGCTTGGCTCAGGACCTCGAGCTTATATAAAGGCTGAGACAGACCCGACGGATAGGATCCGACCAATCAGTGAGAATAAAGGATGAGATGGACAGCACACATGGAATGTTATGGTAAGTACATAACTTCTTTTTTTACCGGCTTATGCTGCTTGTTTTCCAAAGAAAGAGGCACCATTTTTGACCTGACCTTGGAACAAAGTACCTGTCCCACTGTTAATCCTTCTTCCAGCCATAAAAAGAAAAAGTTAAGCAAACAGCCTTTGCCACCACAGCAGGATAGCAGTTTGCCTAATCCTCAAGTGGGTGACTCTGTTGTACCCAAAACTGGCTCCTCAGACCACTCATCTTTTACTCCAGATCCCTCTGGTGTAGCACCTACAGCCACTATGGACTGGGGGTTAGCAACTTCCTCTGTGGCTATTATGCTCCCCTCAGTGGGCTAGGGAAAGCCACTCTTGTCGGTCCTGGGAGAGGGAACAGAGAAGGCTTACTTCTTTAATCAGAATGTTGTGCCCAACCCTAGGGAAGTTGCTGTTGCCATTAAAAACACTGTTGGCCCCATTCTTTCTGTCAAAAAGAAACAGAAAATTAAACATGTATCTACTTCCCCTCAAATTTCTCTAGATAAGAGTATTTTACTAGATCTGTCTTTAATTCATGCTATTGGTCCTTCTTATAAGGTGATTTCTTATAAAAGAAAGAGGGATGCCTCTTATCCTGAAGAGATTTAAGATTTTGAATCTGGACGGGAAGATGAAGGGGCAGATGCAGTGCTTTCTCCTCAGATTTCTGACTTGGACTCAGAGAAGAGCACAGTATTTGATTTTCTCTGTGGGGGTTCTTCTTTTTTGAAACTATTTCCAGAATGTGCCACTGTTTTAAGTCCCTCAGGAAATACTGTGAGCTTTACAGATGGAATTTCCAGAACCTTCACCCATTCCTGTGCCTGTTTGGAGGATGTGTGTGTTACTGCTTCAGTTTTCCTGTTAGCTAGCCTGCTGCCCCTAAAAAGGCAAATAGATTGTATAAAGTTCCTCAGTCATTTAAGTTTATGTACACCCATCCCAAACCTAACCCAACAGCTATATCTTTGTTAATCCAACTGCTGCTAAACATTTAGTTAATTCCAATCCTACACTTTCTGACAGGGATGGGAAAATAACTGATACATATGTGGAAGTGTTTGCTTCTGCAGCTTTGATTTTTAGAAGTTTGAATTGTCTGGCTCATATGTTAAAAGTATATTCTGACTAATTATGGAAGTATGAAGAATGTTTTGTCTGCAGTTTCATCTTGCAAAGAAAAATCTGCTTTAAATGGTTTAATTTATTTCACTTCACAGGTCATAACTCATTGTTTAAAGAGTGTGTAATACCGTCTTGATACTTCTTCCAGGGGTATGGCCATTGGTGGTGTTTTGAGAAGGTTTACATGGGTGCATTATCAGAACCTCCCAGATGGTGTGAAAAATGAGATTTTAAATTCTCCTTTAGATAACAATTTAGTATTTTGTCTCTCTGCTGCAGAGGTTATCAAAACATTTGATGAGAGGGATAAGCTGATTCAGGGAATCACTAAGATTTTTCAACCCTCCTTTACCAAGTTTTCTGAGGGATTCTCCAACCCCTCATCTAATTTTGGCAAGAAATAAACAGTTTCAGCAAAATGCTGGTAAACATATGTTTAAGAAGAATTGGAAAGTTGATTCCAGAAGGAATACAGGAACCCCCAAAACCTAGGACAGTCCAGCAAGTCAAAATAACAGTTTAAGGGTACTTTCCCCCCCCCACCACCACGGTAGCCCCCTTTCCCTTCCAGAAAGTCTGAATTTCAGTTTTCTCTTTAGCAACAGATAGTTTCAGACAGATGTGTGTGTTCTGAAGATTATTCATGAAGGTTACAGATGGCAGTGGAAGGAAATTCCTCCTTTATTGGGGGTAATTCCTCATCTACCAGATCAGACTCCTCTATTCTCTCTTTCCCACTGTTCAACTCTTGTTGTCTCAGGGGGTGATAGAACCAGTTTTTCCTTCTCAGATTGGGAACGGTTTTTATTCATGGATGTGTTTAGTGTCAAAAAAAAAAAGAAAATACCTGGATACCAGTTTTGGATTTTTCTTTCCTAAAGTTCAAACTATCCCTTTACAACACATTAACCCTTCTTTCTCATTTAAATTTCCTGGTATCACTAAATTTAAATCAGATGTTTCTTAAGGTTTTGTGTGTTATCATCATCATGTTATCAGTTCTCGGCCTTACACTTTGGTCTATCCATTGATCCAAGACTGTTCACAAAGGTTAAGCTCCAGTTATAGGTTATCAGGCTATAGCATATTTACATTTTTCCACATATGGACAACTTGCTTATCTTTGCAGAATCTTTTCAAAGTGTCAGGAATCTCTCACTTGTGAGAAAGATCTCTTACACAAGCTGGGATTCCAAGACAATAATCAAAAGTCTTTTTTGACTCCATCACACAAGATTGTGTTCCTGGGGTGACAGCTAGACACCTCTGTTCAAAGAGCTTTTCTTCCACAAGAAAAAAATAGATCTAGGTTCATAGGTTCATACTATGCTATCTGCCCTAGGGCATTTATAAGCCTAGCCAGAGTGTGTTTGGCTTTCGCCACCCATTTTAAATTAATTTTGCTATGCCCTTTTTCGAGGTTAGTATACTGTGCCTCTGTCTAACAGTGACACAGACCTACGATCTCCCATCCATTCATCAAGATTCCTCTTGAAGAGAGTCAATGAGGGACTCTGCCTAACCTGGACTGGGATTTTATTCCAGAGTGAATGGAGCCTCTGGGTTATGAATCTATCCCTCCAGCATGTCCTATTTATTTCAGTGCTGAGGTTCAAGTCTCTCAAGCGCGTAGCTCAATGGGATTTGGATTTTCTGAGGTGCAGCATGTCCATTAATTCCGGGTTGGACATGGCTTTATACGTCAGGCACAGATCGCCTCTGAGCAGCGGTATGCCACTGAGTAGAGCTGGAGTTTCTTTAACCGGGCAGCATATGGCATCTGTTTGAGCCCTTTGATCTTCTTGGTGAGGTACTTTTGGGGTCTTTCCAGTTGCTGCAGGTGTCTGGTAAGGTACATTCCAAAAGGGGCATTGTACTCAATTATGGGCCTGATGAGGGATGAGTAAAGAGGCACGATGACCTCCCCTGATCTAGATGTGAATCCCTTCATGATTAGGTGGGCTATATAAAATGTTTTTGTAACCACTTTGGCCACGTGGTTGTCGAATGAGAGATTGCTATCAACTTGGGTCCCCAGGTCCCTAATTACTTCTTCTGTACTTAATGGATTACCACCTATGTGGTAAATTGTGGGCACTTTGTTTTTGCCAAAGGGGATAACTATACACTTTTTGGCATTTAGCTTGAGGCCATGGCTCTGGCACCAGTTGTCTGTTTCTTTGAGGCCCTTTTGGAGGATGCTTGTGTTGGCTGGAGAGTCGATTATGGCGCCCAGCTTGCAGTCATCTGCGAACTTGGTTAGCCACAGTCATTCTGTGTTGGCCTGTACCTCAGAGAAATATATACCGAACAAGGGAGGTCCCAGGACTGAGCCTTGTGGGACGCCACTTGTAACTGGTTTGGAGTCTGACATGGCTCCAGCAATTCTAACCATGTGGGTTCTGTCCTTGAGCCAGTTTGCAACCCATCTAGTGACATAGGGGTTTATATTTAAGCTGGTGAGCTTGTCTATAATGCCCGAGTGGGGTATTGTATCGAAGGCTTTTGCAAGGTCCAGGTAGGCTGTGTGGACCACCTTCCCCTCGTCAATGGCCTTGGTGACTGTTTCATAGAAATCGACCAGGTTTAAGAGGCAGGATCTGCCCTTAACAAAGCCGAACTGGGTAGGATCCAGTGTCTGGAGGTCCCCAATATCTTTATTTATGAGGTCCATGATGATCCTTTCCATAGCTTTGCAGACCAAGCTAGTCAGGCTTATGGCGATATTTTCCAGGATCCGTTGAGGCATCACCTTTGTGAAGAGGGACCACTGTTGCTGTATGCCACTCTTTAGGTACATATCCTGTAGTAAAGCTGAGATTGAACAGTAGTTTTATGTTTGGGTTTAGCTCTTCTTGGAGTTCATGTAGGACGCAGCCCGAGACACCGTCTGGTCCCATTGATGCTGTGTTTTTTGCTTTGTTGAGGGCGGCTCTTACCTAAGCATCTGAGATGTCAGGGGGCAGCACTCTGCTGGGATAGATATTTGCCCTTTTGGTGGGGAGTTTGCGCTGAACCTGTCAGCTAGGATGTTGGCAATGTCTGTGGGTTCGGTGTATTTTTTGTCATTTTGGATTAATTCTGAGCATATCTGGGAATTCCCACCCAGGTTCCTAACATAACTAAAGAAAGCCTTGTGATTATCCTTAGTGTAGACCTAGATATATTTTTAGCATCTTCCATTCAGACTTCACTCACTGTGAGAGAACACCCCAGAATTTTGGATCTCATGGCATTTATGATTTTGTTACCCCTAGCAAGACTCCACATCGAAAGATAGAATATCTGAAGCATCTTTGGCCCCAGCACCAACATTCATTATCTTTTCAAATCCTATCCTTGGGTTTGTCAGAAGAAAAATCACTTGGTGAAGCAAGCAAATATCCTTAAATCCAGCTGTTCCCTTCTCCCGTACTCCAAATCAGTCTGTTACCGTTGATGCCTCAAACTTTGCTTGGGTAGCAGTTTCAGGAGGAATTAAAGTGCAGGGTGTTTGGGACACTAAGGGCAGGTGCAAGTACATTGATATAAAAAATACTTGCTCTGATCCATGCAGTCAGCTGTCTGAATCATCTGTGGTCCCCTGGACATATTTAAGATGTTACAGACAATAACACAGTCATGTGGTACATCAACAGACAAGGGGGAACCAGGTCTTATTTCCGTTGTAGACTAGTTATATTAAATTGGGATATAGTTTCAAAGCATAATCTCATGCTACAAACATCCTGCATCCTGTCAGAGCAAAATTATGTGGTACACAAGCTGAGCAGGATAAAGACAGATCCTCACAAATAGAAATTAGATCAGGGGCTGTTCCAAGTTTTGATCCATCTGTGAGGAGCTTCTCATATAAACTCTTTTACCTCCTCTATGTACAGTCAGCTGGCAAAATTCTGCTCCAGAAAGGCCTAGACAACAGAAGCCTTTTTTATCCTTGGACAGGAATGTTACGGTATGTTTTTTCTACCTTTTCTTTTGATATCCATGGCACTTTTGAAGATTCAGAAGGAATCCCCCACGATCATTGTGGTGATTCCCTTCTGGCCCAGGCAAACGTGGGTCTCCCTTTTTTTGGCAGTGGCCATTGGCAGTTACCACAATCTTACTCACAGAATGGATCTGCTCACACAAGAACAAGGTGATACCCCTGACCACCACAATCTTCCTCACAGAATGTATCTGATCCCAACAAACTTCAACTGACTGCCTAGATGATAGGGTCTTAATTCCCTTTAGGCACGTGTTTACTGACAGGTACTAATGGAGGCAAGAAAGTCTGTTACTAGAAAATCATATATTAGCAAATGGAAAAAGTTTCTAGTTGGTGCCAACAACATAATCAGCACCCATTCAGGGCTAGTGTTTCTGTGGTTTAAACTATTTGTATGAGTTATTACCCTTCAGCTTTTCTTATTCCTTTATCAAGGTTCTTTTATCAGCCAGTTCAGCATGTCTGTCCATGTATCCTCCTCTTTCAATGCATTCCATCCACCCATCCACAACCCCTTTTCTCATTTTTGCACAAGGGGTCGGGGTGTCACTTCAACAGTGACAATCATCAACAGCCAAGGTTCCCACTACCAGGTGGCTAGCCCAGCAACAGTTGAACTGTCACACCACACATCTGCACACACACTTAATATCCAACTTAGAGTGTCCAGTCCACATACTTCTTGCCTTTGGAATGTGTGAGGAAACCAGAGCACCTGGGGGAAGCCTGTGCAAATACAGGGAGAACATGCAGCCTCCACAAAGAAGGCATCCCAGCAGAGAATCAAACAGGGTAATCTCTTGCTGTGAGGCAACAATGCTATTCACTGCACCACTGGGATGCCCGATTTCCTCTTTCAATGTATTCCATGTCAAAATGGTTTTGGAAGGGGTTTTGCATATGAGACCTTCAAGAACAGCAGTGGCTTCTCCTTGTGATCTTAATTTTGCATTAGCTCATCTGGCTGACTTCAGTTTTTTAGCATCAAAAATTGTTTTACTGATTGCTCTGGCCTCTGCAGGAAGAGTATCTGAGCTGAAAGTTCTTATGGTGAGTCAACCCTATTTTATTGTTCACAGAGGCAGGTTTCTTTGAGAACTAATCCTTCTTCTGCCTAAAGCAGTATCCCAGTTTACTTTAAAACAAACTCTCTGTCTCTGTTTTCTTTCTTGAACCTAAAAATGAAGGAGAAAGGATATTCCATACCTCGGAGGAAGGATACTTCATACCTTAGATGTCCACAGATAACTCAGGCACTGTACTGATGGAACAAAATCTTTAAGATCTTCAGATCAGTCATTCGTTTGTTTTGAAGGTAAGAAGAAGAAGGGACAGCCTGTGATAAACCATATTTCCAAATGGTTATCTCAGGGTACTACCTTTGTTATTCTCAGCAAAACAAAACTATTCCAGGCAGGGTCATGGCTCATTCTGCCAGGGTCTTAGCTTCTTCTATTGGCTTTTTGGAAAGGGTTGGATTCTAGAAGTATTCTAGAAGCAGCAACTTGGTCCTCTGTACATTCTTTTACAAAGCACTACAAGCTTGTTTTCTTATCAAGTTCTAAATCAGGCTTTGCTAGGACCATTCTCCAGGGACCCCTGGACCCTTCCTCTGCCACTTTCCAAATATTCTAAGCTAGGGTAATCTACCCACATAGATAAGGCTACTACAGCAGTGATTAATGTTTTGAATATATAGACTCTTTACAATTTTAAACCACAATTATAAAGTGTTTATGTCTTTAATAGCTAAAATAATACAGCAGTGATTAATGTTTTGAATATATAGACTCTTCAATTTTAAACCACAATTATAAAGTGTTTATGTCTTTAATAGCTAAAATAATAGTAAAAGTGCTGTAAAAATTGGTTGATATGGATCAGGGTGTTTTTCTGGATGGGAGGCAAACATTTAAGAACATTAACAAAACAATGATGATTCGGAGGGAAGCAGAATGTGAGGAAAATACCGCTCTTGTTTCTGGGTCTTGATACAGAGAAAGTATTTGATAGAGTTAACTGGGCTTTTATGAGTAGGTCATTAGAAGCATTTTCATTCCCTGATATAATAATAGGGTTAATTAGGAGAATATATGAAGGATCGGAGGCAAGAGTTTAAGTGGGAGAGTTCCTCTCTGATACATTGTGTTTGAAACGTGAAACCAGGCAGGGATGTCCTGTTTCCTCTATGTTATTTGCTATATATTAAAAGTTCATAGGTATTTACTAGGCTAATGACTATAAGGGCCTTGTTAAGCTTAGCCATGCAGTCCAAATCTCTGACAAGTTCTGTTACCCTTGATAAGTAAAAGCAGGGACTTGAGAGATGAATCACTTACAAACTAGGGCCTAGGAGATGAACCATTTACAGGTTTCCTTTGTCCATTATAGAAATAGGTGCCAAACCAGGGATGAATTTCTTCTTCCCCATCCAATTGTCCAGGTTGAACTTGAATTGGGTTAGGGAGGAACTCTGCTTCACATGGATGGGGAGCCTGTTCCAGAGACAAGGTAATCTCTAGGATACATACCTGTCTGCCCAGCAGGCAAGGTTTAAGTCTTTAGAATGGGTAATTCTGGTGCTGTTTGTTTTGCGGATATGCAGGAGGTCCATCAGACTGGATTCTGAGAATGCCCTGTATGTCAGATATAGATCTCCCCTCAAAAACCTGTAGGAGACAGAATGCAGAGATAGAGCCTTGAGATGGTCTGCATCTGATATTAAGAGCTAGTGGCAAAGAAAATAAGGGACTCAGACATCTAAGGATATAGTTGATATGGCAATCAAGAAAAGTGGGCTTAATTTGCAGATGATATTATTTTGGACCTGATAAAACCAGAAAAAGACATCCTAGTGTTGTGGAACATTTTGAAACATTTTTCAAGTCTTTTCCATATATAAAATTGATGAAGATAAAGCAAACACTATAGCCATAAATTATGTACCCATACAAGAATTGGTTCAGCAATACCAATATTTATGAAAACATGATAAGAAGAATTATTTAAGAGTATAGATTAAAACAGTTTCTGTTATGGCAGCTAAAGATATGTGAGACATGGCGAAATAAAAGATAATGCAAAACTGAGAAACTGGAAGCATTCTTTATGGATATGGGTAGTAAAATGCAAGCAGTGAAAATGTTTTTCGTCCCTTTAGTTTTACAAACAGGTCAGGCATATTTTTATCAACCACTGGAGAAGTCATGGACAATAATTAATAAAGAGTTGAAGGAATTTATTTGGAAGAGGAAGAGGGCAAGAGTTAAGTCAGATAAGTTGATTTTTCCAATAGAACAAGGTGGTTTAGGATTACCTGATTTGAAGGGATATGTTTGAGATTCCAGAAAGGTGAAGTTTTGAAACTTTGAACATTTTGAATGGAGATCACCATAATGCATGGAACGGGATATTTGCCATTTTCATTACTCTAGTGCGATCTCAGAGTTGGTGTATTTATTTAGTGGGGGGGGGGCCTTGTCCCCCCTGCAAAAACTAAAAAAAAATGTTTTTTTTTTAATTTTTTTTTTTATTTCATTTTTGAAGTTTCAAAACTGTGATCTTCTGCTCCCAGTCATTTGAAGTTCAAAGTTTTGAAACTCGAGCTTTAGAAGTACATATATGTGACCATTAGAAAATGTATTTCATGGTTCTGAGATGAGTGTAACTCGGTCTGATGATGTTTCATGGTTTGGGAAGAAAGCACTTACCAGTTACAAGTGTTTTTATTTTCTTGCGTGAATTAAAGTTGGATTTTAAAGTTTATATATTTTTTCCTTTGACCTTTTTTTGTGTTTTTGTTTTAGTATTTTATGCAGGTTGAGTGTATTTTGAGGCTTTTTATTTAATGATATATATATATATATATATATATATATATATATATATATATATATATATATATACACACACACATATATATATTAAAATATATATATATATATATATATATATATATATATATATATATATATATATATAAGCATTACAAAATCCTGAAAGCCCAAAATCTTGAAACCAAAATCTTGAAAGTTCAAAATACTGAAAACTCAAAATACTGAATCTCATAATACTGAAAACACATAGGATACCAACACTTACAATATTCCACCACAAGTACATACAGAAACATATTACCCTTCAACTATAAGCAGTGGGGGAAATGCAATCTTTGCATTGATATATTTAAGTAGCAGTGGGTGTGGGGGGCACATCCCCCTACATGGGGGTTGCAGGGGTGCTTGCCCCCTGCAAATTTTTATATTTTTATTCTTACCTTTAGCATTTACCTTGTGAGTCCTTTCCCTAATGTGTTCTTTTAGGAGTTTTTTAGGAGTATTTTAGATGTATTTTACAGATATGGCAATGTTGATTTCATTAGATGAGCATTTAAAATATTTAAAATATTAAATTCATATAATTTTTACAACTTTTATAATTGTTCCTGGATTTCACGGAACATACCTATATACATATTTTTAACATATATGTTTTAATATTTTTTAATGTTTTAATTTCAAAAGTTGCTTCCTTGGAGATTTGTACTTTTTGGTCCACTTATTCTGAATATATGCATTCAACCACATTTAATGTTTAACAGTTTTTAATAGTAGTTCTTGTTTTCATACACCTTATAGCACTTTACAGGTATTTTCATATATATCTGTAGCATGTATTTTTATGTATTATGTGTGAGGCATATGCTTTTACTTTTACTTTGGTTGACAATTGATGTACTGACATGGACCCACATTCATTTGATGAGTGCACTTTAAAGCCTAATGGATTAATTTAGTCATGAGGTTGTGTCACTTATTTAAGGGTCTGGGACTTCCCCTTTTTTGTCTGAAGAAGTTTTACTCAGTGTAGCAAAACGAAAGCGCTAACTTTACTTCAATAAATTATTTTCCTGGTGGATTAAGTTCGAGCCTGCAACGTTTATTTGGATTTACAGAGAAAGAGTAACAGAGAAGGAAATCCTAAATGAAAAACCTGCTCTGGTAGAGTTTTTAGTTGAAGCTAAAAGAGAAGCTAGTGTTAAAAACAGATAATTAGTAATGGGTATAAAATGCTGCATGATAGCTATAAGAATCAGTCAAAGGAGGTTAGAAAAGACTGAGAAGGGGGGACTGGGAAAGCAATTTTCAATTTGACAATGAGAGGGCGTATGTATGAGTGCCAACTTAGTATGCAACAAAATCAAGAAGGTTTAGGATTTTTGCTTGGAAATGTTTGTAAAGATAATTTTGTACCCTAAGCAGACTTCAAAAGAATTTTTGTCAGGTAGATAGCGAACATCTGAGGCGTGATGGGAAAGAACGATATAAATGGGAGCATGTATTTTGGGAGTGTAATGAGATAGCAGATTTTAAAAATTCCATGGAGAGTACTCTGTCAGAAATATTGAGTGAACAAATGACTATAGCTTAGGAAATTATTATTTGAGCTGGGACATAGGATCAGAATTGCCTGGACATAATTTAATTCTGTTGTCTGTCAAAAGAGCAACAACTAAAAAATGGAAATCAAAATGTAAACCTGACCTAAGTCTGTATTTGAAGTATTTAATTTTAAAAAAGAGATAAAAGAACTGAAAGAGGCGTCTTTGAAAATGAAGGAGCAAGTTATATAGAAATAAATGGAAAATGTGAAAGTAATACATGCAGAATAATGTTCAGAAGAAGTGAGGTGAAGGCAGAAATTTAGCAAATTATGTAATGTCGGACTGATTATAGTTATAAAGGCAGACATTGTTGATATTATGCAACTTAAAAGATTTTGATTGCTCTGCATGCTCTGGAGGTTTTGGTCCTGGGCCTCCACTGAAAAGGGCCCTTTGCCAGACTTCCCCAGTCAATATATGTAAATAAAATATAATGTGTTTAAAAGGAAAAAAATGTTAATATGGCTTGTTTTCTTTTCTGTTAATGTATACTTGCCTATATTTTATGTGATAATTCAATAAAGGTATTTAAAAAACAGGCCCACTCAGAGCTCACAAAAAAATGTTCAGGCTAAGCAAAGAAAAAAGCTATTTTGTATGCATATTATCAAAGTAGTCCTTTTAAACTGTAGCAAAGTGCTGCTCTGTTGTCACAATATTGCTCATTGCTACAATTCTTAACATTCATTCATTCATAGGCTGTCATTTTGCACAACAGTGATTGTGATGGGGTCACTTAAATGCCTACTGAAAATGAATTGCTTGCAGCACCTCTTCAAAAGTTCCAATTGTGTGCCTAACAGCTAGCACCGAAGGTAGCTACCCCTTTTGCCCTTCTGTCCCTATACTTCTGAGGGGTCTATATTAGATATTCGAACGTTTAAAAGTTCGAATCAGTAAAGAACAAACTTTAGTGATCAAACTTTTAAAAGTTTGAATATCTATAAAAACAATATTAAAAAAAAAGAAAAAGTAATGGGTTTAAGTACAGGGGGCAAGCCCCCAGGCATCCCCCACACCCCCGCTTCTTAAATATACCAACTCCAAGATTGAACTTCAGTGCGCTACAGTGCGGAAATGGAGAATTTCCCATTTCCTACACTATAGCGTGGTCTTGGAGTTGGTATATTTAAATAGCGGGGTGTGGGGGGTTCAGGGGGGGCTTGGCCCACTGCTTACACTCTTTAGTTTTTCTTTTTTTTTTTATTTTGTTTTTTTTTTTTAATTTTTATATATATTCGAACTTTTAAAATTCGATCACTAAAGTTCATTCTTTAGTGATTCGAACTTTTAAATGTTCAAGTATCTAATATAGACCCCTTCTGAGTGCATATTCCTGTGTGTAGCATGTGTTTGCATATGCAGTTTGCACACTTGTACACAAATGGCAATGCTCTAGTACTCTGGGTCTGTTGTGGCAAAAAATATATATATATATATATATATATATATATATATATATATGTGGGTCTATGACATTTCGCCGAAAATTCTGACATAGGGTCCAAATCGCCGAAAATCCATTTTGCCGAAAATAGTACTGACAGTGTATATGCCCTTTTTCCCAACTGTAGTGCGATCTCGGAGTGAGAATATTAATGTAGGGGGGTGTGGGGAGCATACTCAGGTTATAAACTACTTACCCTTTTAATAGGGACTGGACAATATAAAACAATACTAGACAATATTAAACTGTACTGGGTGAGGGGCTATGCCCCCCCACACCCCCCGTTGTGGGGGGCTGTGCCCACCATACCCCCCACTTTAATATTCTCACTCCGAGATCGCACTACAGTTGGGGTAAAGGGCATATACACTGTCAGTAGTATTTTCGGTGAAATGGATTTTCTGCGATTTGGACCCTATGACAGAATTTTCGGCGAAATGACACTGAACCATATATATATATATATATATATATATATATATATATATATATATATATATATATATATATAAATATACACACATGTATGTATTGTAGCTGTTGGGGTAAGTGACCCATTATATTTTATCTATGTTATTTTATGCACAATAGTGCCTCTGGAATTATTCACTACCTGGTAATTCACTAAGCTACCATGGGCATTTGCCCCTTGTATATCCTTTTGCCTGTTCTTCACATTTCAGCAGAATGCATTGGTAAGCAAGCTGTGCATAAGAATTCAATCAACTGTCTCCCTTACCACTGTGGACTATTATTGTGAATATGGCTGCCCAAAAGTAAATAAATAAATGACATGTAGCAGAGCTGAATAAGTCCATGTTTGTATTCATTATAGAAAAGGAAAACATTAACTCAGCAATATTTTAACCAATCATATCTTTAATTTCTTTATGTAGATGAATAAATGAATTCCTTGATTCTTACATGTTACTTTCTTAAGTGTGTAATTTGAAAAAAAAAACAATTTATGGTTTTGGTAAAGTATTGTCAGAACTTATATGGTAATTTTAATTATCAGATTTGGCTGTATGTAATATTTGTAATGCACTACTGTTCTGTTTGCCTTTTTACTATGTTTGTGAATATAGTCTGGAAATTAAATTTGGATGAACTAAACTGAACTGAATTTTCAGGAAACTGATGTCATTGTTCATCGTTTTTTGCTTTTACTGATTAAGTTTATTAATGCCTTCTTTATTCTAAGGTAAATGATAATAAAACATCTGATGAATTTAATGATTGTGAATGTGTGTTATTCTTGGCGCTTCCTGACTCATGGCACATATGCTTGCGGGTAAGATCTTCATTGTTCTGAGAGTAATATAAATGAAACTGCAAATCACCTGAAAAAACACACTGCCAAAAAGCTCCATTGGCACAGAGGTGTAAACAACCACAGCTTGATTAGTGAGAGTCTCATGCACCTTGTAGAGATTTTAAAGGGGTGGAGAAAAATAAAAAGGCTTAGTCTGTTCACCTGTTTTTAAGGAAAGGTGGCATGTGTGCCCAGGGAATATTCTCTGTGGTTGAATCCCTGTTGTAGACTGGACATCACATGGGGTACTTATCTTCAGGGCAGGCAGGACCAACTGATCACAGCATATACAGAAAGATGAACATCCATCTCAAAGGCTTGGTGCTCACCACCACCTTGGTTGCTAATTGGAATGTGCAAGGGAGTTAGGGCTTAAGCAGAAAAAAATAGTCTTCATCACAAATGCCAGTACCTCTCCCAATATGATTGGCATTTGACCTCAGAGAATGAATGAAGCATAAGATTCTTGCCCAGTGAACAAAAGCCAGTAGTGTGGCTGAGGGAGAGAAACATGATGATCATATATGACCATGGCAAAAAAGAGACATAGAAATATAACAGAATACAAAATTATGACACAAGATGGATGTTTTTCATGAACTACAGGGGATATTATTTTTTCATAGAAAGTATGGTAAATAACTAGAACAGATTTCTAAAAATGTTGTAGGGTCAACAACTATGACAGAATTCAAAATGCAAGCTGCAAAACTGATTTAAATGTTGTGATGATGAAACATGATATTTTGGAGGTGAGATACATATACAGTATCTATCACACAAACACATGGGCACACACATGCGCTTCCATACACACACACACACACACACACACACACACACACACACACACACACACACACACACACACACACACACAAACATGCACATTACTGTCTCTTTGATGTACAGAATGTATACTTAAAGGGGATGTATTTGTTATTACTAGCTAGCAACATTAGCTTCAAGAAAACATGGTAATAGAGTGAGTCTTTTTCTTGGACAGGAGCTTATCATTGGTCTAAGTCATGACATTAGTGAGATTAATGTATTTTTTTCCTCCCATCCCAGGGTTCCTTTGAGTCTGACTATCACATTTCATCACCAGATAACCTGAGTCTTAGACAGCTGTTGTACCATTACTGGGCTCGCTGGAGAAAATGGTACAAATACCAACCAATGGACCACATCCGCGAGTACTTTGGAGAGAAGATTGCTCTGTACTTTGCATGGCTAGGTAGGTACTGAGCTTCGGGAATATGTGAAAAGAAGTGCGGGGGGTAGTTGAATTTATCTTTTTTATGTGAATTGTTATCTTGCATATGCTTTTTCTTGGCCAGTTCCTGTCCAAACAATCCACTATCTAAAGGACTCGTACATGTTTAAGCTGGTATTTGTGAAGAAAGTACAGTTGTGTAAAATGTTACCATAACATAGATGTCTTTCTCTTACTGCTGGAGTATTCTTCATAGAAAGGATGCCTTGCCCAGGATAGCCTGACACTTGGCCAGTATGAAAAAACCTAAAAAAATATTGTATGTGCTGTATGTCACATTTGTTCTCCCTGCACAGAATGTAGGGTGTATGTAAAAGGAATTTACAAACGGAAATACCTAGAACTGAATTGGCCTAGAAAAGCACAATCGCCATAGGACAAAGGAGTCTGTGCACATCCAGAAGGAAGAAATGCAGAACAAACAAAAGAGGGTTGGAGGGAGGGAGGGAGCGAATACTGCAACAGTAAAGAGAAGGACATCATACCTGGTCATGTGGGTCTAGCCATAAAGGCTAAAGTAGAAGCAGTATAAACTTTTTTGCCAATCCTCTCTATTGCCCTACTATCCTTATCAAAAGGCAAAAGTTTGGAAGAGGGCAAAAGTTTAGAAGGCTTGTCAGAAGAGACTGACACCACAGCAGGATCAGCAGAAGGACATTTATATAAAAATAGACAATTCTCAGAAACCTTATAGAACCTGTCAGGTTTCTTAGGAGCAGGAGGCTGAGAATCAGGAAACTTGAAGGCAGCAATGAAAGTTTCTAACTAGACAGCCAACACAGGAGGAACCGCCAATGGTTTAAGAGTATCCACCTGAAGCAACTCATAATGTCTTCTCTGAATATCAGACACTTGAGAAGAATCCCACTTTAAGAATTCCATCATCCTAGCAATTGTGTCCCCAAAGGACAATTCCTCGAAAGGAGACCCAGGGGCTAACAGACTCCTCTGTATTAGAACCATAAGCCAAACGTGAAGGTATCTGTGAAGAATAGGACAGAGACCCCTCAATGGACAGTGAACCTTATCCAAGGAATCTGGTTCCCTAAGCCATTTAGAAGGAGCAGAGGTCCAAGAGGAGTGGACACTGAAATCCATGTAGGAAGCTTTAGGGCCATTAAGGTAGAAAACTAGCTCTGAGTAAACTCTTGCCATTCCTTTTGAGGATCCATAAGAAAGACAGAAACATGCTTCAGTTTTTGTCTTTTCTTATAAGGGACATCAGCCCTAACAAATACTAGAGGTTCCAACCCTTGGTGAGATTCAAAAAGAGGACCTGGAACTTCCTCCCTGACCAGTATCTACAGAATCCCTCTAGGACACTCCGAGATAATCAACTGCAGTTCCCCCTCGACATCCGGAGCAGATGATTGCAAAGCCTCAGAGGACATGCAAAATGACTGATCTATGCCAGCCTCCAGTGGGGTCCTGGCATTATTTAATAAATAATCTACAAAGGACGTTTCTTGGCCTTCATTCAGCTCTGTTGGTTTGCTCACATTTTTTTTTTCTTATTTGGACTAATTTGTTTGTGAGCTACCTTTAGCAGGAGTGGGTGCTGTTTGTTTTGCTTCTTACCTAGAGGGAGTATCTCTGGGTTAAAGGATTATGCTGTAGTACCCTGGTCTAAATGTTTAAGCCATTGGTTTCTAAGATAAATGGCCAGGGAAGACAAATGGCTTCTGAGTGTCTTAAGCATGAATGCCTTACAGATATTACAAGAGGTATGGTTGTGAGAGGTGCCCAAACAAAAAAGGCACTGTTTATGACTATCCTTATGGGGAATCTGCCTCCCACACTAACATTTTCCTTTCTTGGATGACATGAACTCTAGGTAGTAAAGTAAAATACAAGAAAAAAAAATCAATGTGACACATATGGTGTTGCTAAATATTCAGTACAGCAATAAGGCATTCAGACCAATTGGCAAAAATAGTGTTCAAACTGATGGCAAAAGATATTCTAGGTAGTTGCATCCATACATCCTTTTTTATGCCCTACATTCTATTCAGGGAGCATAAATGTGATGTAAGGTGCATACAAGATTTTTTTAGGCTTTTTCAGACTGGCCGAACATCAGGTTGCCTTGGGTGGGACATCCCTTCTATGAAGAATACTGCAACAGTGATATAGAAGGATATTGCTGGTCGTATCTGGTGGTTATCCCACACCTGCAGAAAGAAACACAACAGTAGCATGATTTCAGTGCAGTAAGTGGCTAATTCTTAGCTATTACTGATTTAATGGCTCCTTAGAAACTCAACTGCCCCATACTCTCCTATATTGAGCTCAAATCTTCCAGTTTTCAGTTTAGAGTTTATGGTTATTTTGATTTTTTTCTGTAGTTAAGTACCAATTTACTTTTTGAGAAATTGGCCAGGATCCCCAAAAATGCACAGTGCACCGCCGGTAATTTGCTATTTAAGTAAATATAATCAGATCATTCCTCTCAACTGTCCAGATTTTTACAGTGTCAAGATTTTTGCCTCACATTTTTGCTCTGCTCCTCGTAAAACTTGCAGTTTTCTGGCAAATCAATGAGAACTGAATGTATTAAATAATGACAGACATTTAAGTTTCAGACTTTATATCATTCAGAAAAATGCATGGTAACACAAGACCTTTTATTCTAGAAATTTTCTAAGTTTAAACAAGCAATATTTAAAATTTGTCCCTATTTTTTGGGGTTTTGTCCCCCTCTTATTTTGGCATTTTCCAGATTTCTGTGCTAAGAGGTTGAGAGGTATGAATCAGATTAGTGATAGATGATCTGATGTTGTCAATCTTCACCCAATCCTTGGGGGTTCAGTTCCGAACCATGGAACCAACTCGGCCATATCTTCCAGCTCATACTTTCCAAACTCTTGAGCCAGGCACTACCCATAATGCTCATCACAGAGATTACCTCAGATCTCATTTGCTGCTTCGCAGACCATATGCGTCAGTTTCCTTCTCTCGAGCCTTTGCTTTTTCAGTGAGTGATTGTTCATTTTTTTTCTTAACTACTTTTATTTCTTAATACAATTCTTCCATTTCCTTCACACTATCTACCCACTGCTCTTAGCCTATTTCTTAACTTCTTTTGTTTCCTTTCTTCCTACCATTGGTAGAACTTACGTACCATTGCTGGTGCTTCTTTCCATTACCTCTGGGTATTCTAATTACCATTGCTGGTATTTTTCTGTAATCTCTTTCTTTCCTTCTATTTAAAATAAATAAACCTTAACTCTCTTCTATTTCTTGTGTCTCAACTTTAGTGACATTTTTTGTCTGTTGATCTAAAATGTCCGATCAAACGCAGACTTCACCTGCTAAGTCTAGTAAAGGCACCTCAGGTTTTAAGAGGGGACAAAAGTGTGAAGGCAAGATGCCAAATTCTGATAACCACTCTCTATGTGTATACTGTCTGGGAAAAATACACTTACAAGAGGACTGTTCAATATGTCACAGGTTCTCCACTCGAACCCTGACTGAAAGAAAAAGTAAGTTGATTCTGAAAGGACTGCTTAAATCTAACTTTGAAGAGGCCTTATCTCAGCCTAGACCTGAGACTAGCACTTCCTCCTCATCTTCCTCTTCTTTGAGGAAAAGGATTTTGTCGGCTCCAAGTTCTTTGCAACTGACAAAGAAATTACCAAAATCATCCTCAGTACTGAAGAGCTCATCTGCACTGGAGGAATTACCAGCATCCAAAACCAAACGTTCCTCTGAACCGAAAACAACTTTTGCTGCTTCGACATCGAATTGGCACCGACCAATTCCTTGGTGCCGAAGCTACCTCAATTACCATGAACACAATATTCACCATCCATCGACCCATTCAAGGATACGCCACCCAGTCCCTTCTTCGAAGTGAGAACTCTGAGATCTCCCTCTGTATTCTCCATCTGATCTACTAAGAGCATGTCTGAGGTCGACATATTGAGACTGGCGGACCAGCTCCTTATGGCTAGGGGGTTACCCTTGATTCCTAGCCATGCTGGCCTTGGAGCAAGCCTAGCTATAACCCCCCCATATCCTCCTCCAACTCCAGCCGAGACTTTGGAACCCTCGGTTCCGACTCCACCAGCATCGACTGCTTCGGTACTGGTAGCTTCCTTGTCTCCAGTTCCAAAAGTTGTCTTGAGTTCCTCCAAGCCCTTGGCACTGTAGATCTCCTTGGGTTGTGATTCTCTGGTTGGGTTCAAGGGGCTTGTATCAATTTCTTTTTATTCGGAACCGTCCATGTCACTCAGTACCTCGACCTTTCAATTTGATTTCAGGGTTCCCATCCCTCTATGGGGGTGGGGGGGTGGGGGCAGACTTTAGGATAACGGAGAAGGCATTGTCCATTGGAGACTCCCAGTCTTTGCTATCCCTGTCGGGACAGATTTCTACCTGCTCTAGGCCCAAGCTACCATCAGTCTCACCCCCGGGACAGAGGGCACAAAAGTCCCAGGTGACTCCCACTTTAGTGTTCTCTTCTTCAGATACTTCCCCAGATCATCCCCCCGAGGAAGTCTCTGCAAAGAAGAAGTGCAAGAGGAAGCACCTGGACTCCCTGGAAGAGTCCTTCACAGAAGATACTGATTTTGATGAAGGTGAAGTTCCCCCACATCACCCTCTGGTGATGTTTCCTTTGGGGACATCCTGAAAATCCTGAAACAGAGGGGTGGCTGGTCCTCCATTCGACCTTCCTTTTTGTGCCCAACACTCCACTTCTTAGATCTCTATGCCCACTGATGATCTCATTAAACTGATTGCTCAGTGAGCATGGAAGATGCCCGAGTCCATAGAGCCAATCCCCAGGAGACCTGACCAATATTATCAGTACCTAAAGATGAACCACATTGGTCTAAAGGGATTCCTGTCAATGCCATGTTAAGTAGCTGCCACCAAAAAGGGACTCACTGAAGAGAGTTCGGCTATCCATCTTCCTAACAAGGGTCTAGGACGTTGGATAGATTTCGGAAGTATGTTTATGCTTCAATGACCTTTGCTCTAAGGTCCTTGAATTATATGACACACTTTACCAGATTACAGAGAGATTTGATTAAAAACCTTTCAAATACTCTCTCAGGAGCAGTGGCTGAAGAGGTCCATGACAAAGTTTCCTCGCAGTTTGCATCCCTAGATGCTATCTCCAACTCGTCCATGAGACTCATTGCTCATGCACCCGAAGGGAAGACCAAGGCAGTGGGTTCAGGCATAGCCATCAGAAGGCACTCCTGGATGCACTTGTTTGACTTTGTAGTGCCATTCAAAGTGTCATTCATCAATGCCCCTTTTGACGGATCCAGCCTTTTTGGCCCAAAGGTTAAGGACACTCTAGCCAGATGTGAGAAAGATGGTAAGACCCTATCTGCCATAGGCATATGTTTCTCCACTCCTCAGAGGCCTTTTTCTAGGAACCAAAGAAGTGGGAAACTATGGGTTAAAAAATCCAAAGGGCCTTTCCAAGACTTAGGAGGTTATGAGAAGGAAGCAATGGAATATGCCACTCTAGGGTCGGAAATGAACCACAGAATCATGGGTCCAGAGAATCCTTCTCTGGAACTTCCTATCAGTATCCCTGACTAGGTGCTCAATTGCCATGGTCTGGAGGCAGTTAGGGGTCAATTATCCCTGCACCTACCTGCCTAGCAATTAATAACTTTAGACAAATGGGTACAGGGAATAATATCCAGAGGTTATCAAATTTCACTATCTGTACATCCCAAACCCCAGAAAAAACTCCCAGATGTCCCACCTAATCAAAGGGAAGCAGCAGTCTTAGAAATTCAAAAACTGCTCAAAAAAGAGTCATCCAAAAAGTCCCACCAGACCAAATAGGATCTGGTGTTTACTCAAGATTATTTTTAGTGACCAAAAAAATAGGGGACTGGAGACCCACTTTGGATCCCAGCCACTTCAACAAGGCAGTTCAGCAAACCAAATTCCAGATGGTCTTGGTACAACCCATCCTTCCTTTTTTGGAAAATGGGAACTGGATGTGCCCTATAGACCTCCAAGATGCTTATTACCACATAAAAATAGAAAAAAGCTCCAGGAGGTTTCTATGCTTCCGGCTAGGATCCAGTCATTTCTAGTTTGGAGCACTGCTTTTTGGTCTCACCGCAGCCCCCAGGGTTCACCAAATGCATGGCAGTGGTTGCAGCTCACCTCAGACTGCAAGGTTTTCGAGTCTTTCCATATCTCGACAACTGGCTCCTCACCCGCTATCACCAGGCGTCTTTTAGAATAGGCAAGAGATTACACCGTAAATATTTGTACATCTCTAGACATAACAATAAATTTCGCAAAGTCCTACCTTCAGCCTTCTCAGCAACTGGATTTCATTGGTACTCATTTGGATACTATCTCAGGGATTGCTTCTCTCCATCCAGAAAGACTACAAAGTATCAGAGTCCAAGTCAGACAAATTCTCCCGAACAACAGAGTTCCAGTGAAATATGTCCTTCAAACCTTAGGCTCTATGGCTGCTTCAATCACTCTGATCCCTCTAGCGAGGTTTCATATGTGAATACTGCAGTGGTTACTAGGAAACCAATGGTCTCTGATACATCAACCAATGTCTCATCTAGTCTTGATTACCAACCATTGCAAACAGGATCTCAAATGGTGGCTTCACTCTGACCAGATTCTCTTGGGCCGGCCATTCATATTTCCTCAGCCCCAAGCCATAGTGACCATGCATGCTTCCCAGACAGGGTGGGGAGAGCATTATCTGGGAAAGACAGTCCAAGTCACATAGTCCCAATTGAAGGCCAATTTGCACATCAGTGTTCTGGAAATGAGGGCAGTGCTGTTAGCATTGCAAGGATTCCAAGATGTCCTTCCTCTCGGGACAGTAGCAATTTAGACAGACAACATGTCAGTAGTCTGGCATATAAACAAACAAGGGGGAACCAAATCTTACCCACTATGTCAGAAAACACTCAGAGTTTGGCAATGGGCAATTTCTTCCAACCACTTTCTGATAGCAATGCACACTCTGGGAAGTTCCAGCATGATAGTGGATAAATTGAGCAGGACTGTTGTAATACCTCACGAGTGGTCTCTCAATCCTGTAGTGGCGAACAAGATTTTTTGCCATTGGGGCCAACCTTGCTGTGACCTTTTTGCCTCTCCTCTGGACAACAAGTGCAGAAGTTACTTTGCCTTAATCCCCCCCCCCCGGGGGAGTCACCCAGAGATGCTCTCCTCCATGATTGGCCTCCCTGTCTGCTGTATGCCTTTTCTCCAACTCCCCTCATATCACAGTTCCTAAAGAAAGTCAAAAGGATAGAAAGTTCAGTAATCCTCATTGCCCCCTTCTGGCCTTGACAAGTTTGGTTTTCCTTCCTTTGGCCTCATCTAATATGGAAACCATGGATTTTGGACCCAGTTCCAGATCTGCTGGCTCATCCAGAGGGCATGGTTCATCCAAGTCTCCAACATATCAAGCTCACTGCATGGCTTCTCCAATTCCAATGATTGCCGGGCATCCTTTTCTTTCTTCCCCTGTCCGATGTATTATTATTGCTCATCACAAGCCTTCTACTAGAAAACTGTATCAAGGAAAATGGGAAAAAAATTCTAAATGGGCCTTGAATAAAGGAATGGACCCTTATACCAGCCCAATTCATGAAGTTCTGGATTTTCTAAACCTACTTTTCCAATCTGGTTGCTCTGCATCTACCATGTAAGTTCATATGGCAGAAATTTCAAATTTCCATTTAGGATTGAACAACTCTTCTCTAATGTCTCACAAACTTAGTAAAGGTTTTTTAAAGGGACTCCTGATATTAAAACCCCCATTTAAAGAACCAACTCCCCCTTGGAATCTGACTATTGTCCTTTAAGCGCTTACTAAGACCCCTTTTGAACCATCAGCATCTTGTGACTTGAAATATTTATCCTGGAAGGCATTATTTTTGGAAACTATTACTTTTGCAAGAAGAGTTTCTGAATTACAGGCCCTATCATGCAAATCACCCTACCTAATTTTTCATAAAGATAGAATGGCACTCAGAACAAATCCATCCTTTTTACCAAAAGTAGTCTCTGAAACCAACATTAATCAGTCACTGCAATTACCAGCCTTTTTCCCTAATTTTTCTAACGAAGGGGAATATGCCCTTCACTTACTAGATGTGCACAGACAGCTACGTTTCTATCTTCACAGAGCTAAGGATTTTAGAAAATCAGATCAGTTATTTGTAGCATTCTGTTCCCTCCACATGGGATTTCACTTGCTAAGCTTACTTTAGCTAAATGACTCAGAGACTGCATCACATTTATCTATCACTCTAAAGGACTTCAACTTCCCAAGTCAGTTCAAGCTCATTCAACAAGAGCTGTGGCAACATCAGGAGTTTTTCATGCCAGAGCTTCTCCAGACATCATATGTGCAGCAGCCACTTGGTCCTCTCATCATATCTTCATCACTTGTTACAAATTAGATCAGGTCTCAAGGGGTCGAGCATCCTTTGGCTCTATGGTGCTTAGGAATATTCTTCCGTGAGATCTCCCAAGGCTAAAATAGCTGGGGATTCTGTTCCACTGTCAAGGAGGTGTTTTAAGGAGGTATGCCTGGCTGTGCTCTCAGAACCTTCCAGAAGATGCCAAAAATAAGATTCTGAATTGTCCCTTGGATAGAGATTTAGTTTTTGAACCTTTGGCTGCAGAGATTGCAGATATTATCAAAAAGTGTGATGAGAGAAGAAAGCTGATTCAGGAATTCTCTCAGATTTTCATCTCTCTTTCAATAAGTTTTCTAAGGAATTCTCTACTCTATCATCTAAGGCAAAAAATAAATAAATAAATAGTCTCAGTAGAATGCTAGCAATCAGACATTTAAAAAGCAATGGCAGGAATGTTCTAAAAAAAAAAAAAGCAGGAACGCTCGTATAAGGGATCTTACTCACTTTCCCACCCCAGCAATCTCTTAATCTTTCCAGAAAGTCTGAATATCCATTTCTGTCTTTGGCAAAAGACTGTTTCAGATAAATAGGTTCTGGAGGTGATCTATGTAGGCTACAATGGCAGTGGGAGGAACTTCCTCCTTTATCAAGGGATTACAAATGATCTCCCAGATCAATCTCTTCTCTTGCCTCCTGTTTTACATGATATGTCTTTTCAGAGGTAATAGAAGCCATTCGTCCTCCTCAGTTAGGGGAAGGATTTTACTGAAGAATGTTGTTAGTACCAAAGAAAGAAAATTCTTGTAGACCAATTCTGAATCTTCCTTTCCTGAACTAGTTTGTAATAGTGCCCAAGTTCAAAATGCTTTCACTTCACAAGCTCTTACCCCTCCTTTCTCATTTGAGTTTTCCAGTAACCTTAGATTTAAAAGATGCATATCATCACAATTCTATTCATCTATTCATCCAGATTTCAATGTTTTGTGTGTGTGTGTGTGTGTGTGTGTGTGTGTGTGTGTGTGTGTGTGTGTGTGTGTGTGTGTGTGTGTGTGTGTGTGTGTGTGTGTGTTTCTGTATCACATTATCAGTTCTCTGCCTTACCCTTTGGGCTATTCACTGATCCAAGGGTGTTCACAAATGTTTCTAGCTTCTGTCATACCCCACTGTAAGCTACATGGTATCCAAATTTTTCCATATTTAGACAAATTGCTTGTTTTTGCAGAGTCTTTTTCAAAGTGTCAGGAATCTTTCGCTTGGGTCAGAGATCTCCTACTCAGGCTGTGACTCCAAGAGAACATTCACACATCCTTTCTGAATCCCTTTTACAGGATTATGTTTCTGGGGTGCCTGTTGGATGTATATTCATCATTCACACTGTCTCAGTGGCACACAGATTCTGTGCCTACACAGCCAACCCACTCTGAAAGCTTTCCAGAGCTCAGAATCCCCTCCTGTGACTGTTTGTGATAGTTTGTCTAAGACCCTCCCATCAGGAAAAACATAAGCCTTGTCACAGAAAACCAGTTATCCAATCTTTAGTGCAAGATGTAGGACTCATAAAATTGAATCTCCTCAGTAGACTGCATTGGTGGATTACAGCTTCTAAACTCAGATAAAATCCCTTTGGGAACTTCTCTTCCTTTTTATTTGTATATATTTTGGTTTTATTTCTGTTCTGAGTTTTATTTAATATAGATATATATCTATATATATATATATATATATATATATATATCTATATATATATATATATATATATATATATATATGTGTGTCTGTGTGTGTTAACTTTTTATTTTAATAAGCTTGTTATTTGCTACTTCTGTTAAGTCCACTAGGAAGTCTAACTTACTAATATATTTTTATACTTAATACTGCTTTTAAGCAGTTATGTTTTTTTTCCTAAAGTGTTTTATTACTTTTACTAGGAAACTGAAGATCTCATATTGTCTTTTCAGTTCATTCATCATGCTTTGGGTTTTGGATCCAACCTTGGGTCTGACATCAGCCATTTTCCAGCCTTAGAATCCATAGCTTAGGCTGCTCACCTTACCAATAATCCTATGCCAACCCCTGCCATACCTCAGATCTTGTTTGCCACTGTATGTGTTCAGGCATGGAATTCATGGCTCAGGCTTTGAAATAAGTGAAGAACCTTTTTTTGTCTACCGTGTCAGTACTTTAGTGCTGTCCCTTTTTATCTTTTGTTCTTTGTTTTTCTTATCTTTCTCTCCCCAAAAAAGTTAGTTGTTTGCTATTGCTTTTCACAGCTGTGTGACCTTCTCTACTACTGCTACCAATGTTTATGTCTGGTATCTTGTATTAATTGTTGATATGCTGCTGTAGTCACACTCATTCCTTAGTCTCATAATTAGTATTTTTCTTCCTTGACCTTTTTCTGTTTATTGTTGTTGTTGCTGTCCTTCTTTCTCCTTGGATATTGCAGATGAACCTAATGGGTTTAAGACGTGTGTCTGTTGTGACTATAAGATGCCCAGCTCAGATTTTCATTGTGAGTGTGTTTATTGTTTGGGGTCTAGTCACTGAGATGGGGATTGTGACATCTGCACTGCTTTTGGACATAGGGCAGTAGTTGAACATTGAAATTAACTGGTCTTCAAATGTCTTATCCCTCCACCTCCTCTGTCATCTGCCTGTGGAGCATCCTCATCCAGAAAGAAGCCTTTGGACAAACACAAAGGAGACAAGGGAGATTAGCAAAAAGAAGAGACCGAAGAGTCTAGGAAATGGTCCCCTCATTGGCTCTCACTTTGGCTTTGGCAGCTAAGGTGTCTAAGGCTTCAGATCTGTCTATTCCACTGGATCTGTCTTCTGCCTCTTTCAGGACTCCCTGTTATAGGTAACCGAGATTTTCTCTAGAGCCAATAGCTTCCAGGCTACATTCTATGTTCTTACAGGAGACACCAGTCAAGAGAGCTTCTAGACCCCCCCCCCCACTAGTCTTCATCCTTCAGGTCTCCCAGAAGTTTATTAGAGGCTGATGTCGACAGAATGATGAGGAAATTCCACAACACTCGAATTCAGTTGAGTGAGTGTTCTTCATGCTTCGCCTTCCATTGTAACCATGAGCTTTGGGCCACCTTCCATCCCTATTGCTACTTCTACTCACATCCATCCCCTGATTTTGGAGACCTCAGATCTGAGACTCCCAGAATTGTCCTCTTTGGATCTGAAGTTATAGGCTTCTTTGACTCCGGTATCTTCTTTGATCCAGCTGGCTCCGATCTAGTCGAGGTAGTCAAAGACGGATGGATCTCAGAGATGAAGCTTCAGTGCTGAATGTGGGGGTAGGGGGTTCAACAATAAGACTTTAGAGACATCTCTTCCTCTTGGAGTTTTGGCACTAGATAGCTCAGCTCTGACCTCGGTCTCAA
Source organism: Protopterus annectens (assembly GCF_019279795.1). NCBI lineage: Eukaryota > Metazoa > Chordata > Ceratodontiformes > Protopteridae > Protopterus > Protopterus annectens. The sequence goes on along the minus strand of NC_056734.1, from coordinate 516,249,195 downwards.
GGCAAGGTCAAGGAGACGCTGTTGGTCATTCTGGCTCCATAGCTTTGGCTCTGACCAGGATGGTTTGGGGTTCTCCTTCAACATCTGACATCGAAGCCATAGAGAAAGCCATCTCCAAGTCTATTTAAAGGACATCCTTGCTCCCCCTTGGCTCCACTCCCTCCTCAGCTATTGGCGCTGGATCCTGATCCTTCTGTCTCCGTCTCATTTGGACAGCCAGTGCACACTTGCTTTGGGACAGTCCTTGTTCAGGACACCTGTGGTAGCACACATGTAAGAGGAGGCACATTGACTTTCACAGGAGTCTCTCAAGAAACATGAATTTTGATGAAGGGGAGGAGTCCCCCAAATCACCCCTTGAAGAGTTCTCCTTCGGAGATATCCTTGAATTATTAAAACAGAAAAGTGATTGGTCTTCCAATGCCCTTTCTCAGGAGGAATCTGTTTTCCTCAAAGTTTTCGACACTGGCTCAGCTACTTCCTGGATGGTTACCCTGGCTGATTAGATGATTGACTTCATTTCTTATTAGGCATGGAAGGAACCAGATATGGTGGAACCAGTTCTGAAGAAACCTGATAAATACTTAGTAGTCCCTAAAGATCGTGTTTATAGAAGCATGGGCCTAACTGTGAATACAGTAGTGGTAGAGGTAGCCACCAGAGAGGAGCTTGCTAAGGAGAGCTCATCTGTTCACCTTCCTAGACTGATGTAGGAAGTGTGTTTATGCTTCAGCAACTTTTTACTTGTGATCTCGCAATTGCTTGTCACATATGACAAGGTTTCAGAGGAACTTGACTTAGGAACTTTACAAATCCATCTCTGGATCCATGTCTGTGGAAGACAAGAAAACTGTGAATTTGCAACTGGCCACCCTACAATCCCTTTATAATGTAACAGAGAGTATTTCTATTTCCAGAAGCACAGGCATTATGGTATGGAGGTATGCCTGGATGTGCTTATATGATTTTACAGAACCCTTTAACATGTCCTTCATCAATGCTCCCTTTGATGGATCAACACTTTTTGGCCGTAAGATCAAGGGCACTTTCTCCAGAAGTGAGAAGGATGGGAAAACTCCTTCTGCCACGTAGATACAGTTTGCAGCCCCTCAAAGGATCTTTTTCTAGGAATCAGAAATGGCATATGAAAATGTGTTTCTCTAATTCTCAAGGTGTTTCCCAAGTCTCATCTGGAAATAAATCTCCCCTAACACAGAAGAGTGTAATCTAACACTAGACATAGCCCTCATGGCAGAGATGGTCTGCAGAACCAAGGCTTTAGAGATCCATTCACAGAAAAGCCTTATCAGCACTCCTGAAGAATTGCCTGACTTCTGCACTCTGGAGGCAGTCATGGAGTGCTTGCTTATGTCTGCCTGGATGTCCATTACCCAAGATGTCTAGGTGCAGTTGATTGTCAGCAGAGGCTATCATATCCCTTTTTTTACCCACCCCTGAAAACAAAGAAACTCCTCAACATTCCACCCCACCAAAGTAAAGCAGTGGCATTGGAAATAGAAAAACTACTATCAAAAAGAGTCATCTGAAAGGTCCCACCAGATTAATAACGGTTTGGAACTTACTCGCGTTTCTTTTTAGTGCCAAAAAAGAATGGGGACCTCAGGCCAGTCCTTGACTTAAGCTATCTAAATCTATTTGTCAAACACTCAAAGTAGTGAATGGTCACTGTACAGTCCATTCTCCTGTTACTAAGAAAGGATGACTACATATGCTCAACAAACCTGCAGGATGAGTACTATCACATCAAAATAAACAGACAGTCCAGAAGGTTTCTATGCTTCTACCTAGCAGCCAGTCATTTGCAATTTAGGGCCCTGCCCTTTGGTCTCACCAAAAACCCCACAGGTGTGTTCACCAGATGTGTGGCAGCTTATCTCAGACTGCAAACATTCCCAGTTTTCCCCTCTAGGGATGACTGACTCCTCACCGCTTCCAGCAGGCATCTCCTAGTCCATGCCAGGGATTTTTCTCTTTCAGCTTTGCTCCAAACTAGGCATTACAGTAAATTACAACAACTTGCAGCTATCCCCAACACAAGTCATGTAGTCCATAGGCATGCACTCAGACCCTACTTACCAAATAGCAAAGCTGCCACAAGGCAGGTTGTCTGCATTACAGAATCAAGCTGTACAGCTGCTTTCCTTTCAAACCCCTGTGGCCAGCTTCTAGGTTTGATGGCAGTGGCTATCACCCTTGTTCTATTGGCAGGATTCTGTATGAGAGTCTAGCAATGGATGCTGACAGTCCAGTGGTCATTCACATGCCAACCCATGAACTTCCCAGTTCATTGTACCATGTAACTTGGTGGATTCAGTCATTCATAAGATTTCTAATGATCACACCTTTGTTCTTCCTTTGCCCAAGGTCATGGTGATCGCAGATGCTTCCCAGATGCAGGTGGCATTGTATGGAGAAGGTGTTCCAAGTTACTTGGTCCCCCCCCAGAGATCAATCTTCACATCAGTTTCTTGGAGATGAGGGCAGTCCACTTAGTGTTGCAGGCCTTTCAGGATGTCCTCCCTCTCGGGAAGATATTTATTCATACAAACAATATGACAGTGTTCTGGTACATTAACAAATGGGGGGGGGGGGAGTCATTCCTATCCCTTGTGCCGAGAAGCGATAAGAGTGTGGTAGTGAATGATTTCTTCAGGTTGCTTTCTAATAGCAATAGACATTCCAGGAAGGTCCAAAGTCTTAGCAAACAGGTTGAACAGGTCTGTCCTACTACCTAGTGGTCCCTCAACCCAAAAGTGTGAACCAGAGTTTTCATCAGTGGTTCCAACCATGCTGCAGTTCCTTTGCTATTCCCATCAGTGCCAAATGCAGCAGGTTCTTTGCCCTGATCCCTCCAGAGGGGGAGACACTGAGGGGTGCTCCAGTCCATGACTAGTCCTCTGGTTTTATGTGTACCCTCCAACTCCACTAATTCCAAAATTTCTACCGAAAGCTTTTAGACAGAAGAGCTCAGTCATCCTCATTTCCCTGTTCCCTGTGGCCTTATCTGATACACATTCCTTGGATACTGGATCCAGATCCAGATTTCCTGTCTTACCCATCCAGGATGCCTCATCTAGACATTTGAGCCCTCAAGTTGAATGCATGGATCTGATGTCAATTTTCATTTCTTCCTCAACCACTGGGTTCAGATACAATCCACTGATCTGACTCTGCCAGTACTCAAGCTTGTAACCAACTGAAACTCTCAAGTTCCTCCCTACCCATAGTGTACCAACCCCTAACATACCTCAGATCTTGTTTGCCGCTTTTGTGTTTAGATGTAGTCAGCTTTGCTCTTGACCATACTGGCTGGGATAAGTGAATTTGTACTTAAAACTTTTTTCCAATAGATATATATATATATATATATATATATATATATATATATATATATACACACTTGTGTATTCATGTGTACCTTTTTCTTAAAATGTAAATTTTTCTAACTCTCACCTTTACACATTTGTGTGTTCCTTAGTACCATTGTTGGTACTCATTTTCCCCTGTTTCTCCTTTTTCTTCCATGCCCTAACAAACAAAAAAGTATTTTTATCTATATTTATTTATATTTGCTTCTTCTGTTAGTTTAGAAATATGTCTCAGAAAGGATTTTAAAAAAAATGAAAAACAATGTGGCCACAAGCTGCCTTAGCCCGTGTGCTTTCGCGGATAGAAGAAACAAGTTTATATTAAAAGGGTTAATTCCAACTTCTTTTTCATAAGTTGTATCTGGGGCTCAACCACCCCCCAAACATCTTCCAAGGACACTCCTAAAATGTCCATGAAGAAGATGGGTTCTTCTACTCCATCGTCTATGGAGCCTGCTTTCAAAAAATCCAGATTGGATCCAAAGCCATCCAGCTCCAAGATGCCATCGACATCTCCTAGAACATGTTCAGTTCAGGGAACCTAGGCTCCAAAGATTCTTTCTCGGGTCCGATATTTCCCTACATTTGACCCAATTCCTTCAAGACTGCTGTCTCCCTTCCTTGAGAAATGATGGTCCAAGTTGCCATCCATTGCTTCATTTCATTCTTCCAGGAGTCTCACAGAAGCCGGCATGGATAGAATGATGAGGACATTCCTCTAGGCACAAATACAGATGGGGGTTTTCACGGCTCTGACCTCTTCAGGTCAGGAAACCATAGCTAGATCTACCCCTCCGGTCATGGCTCATTCTCTGATCTGACACTTCATTTTGGAGTTCTTGGATCTGAGTTTGCCGGGACCATCTGGTTCAGATCCGAGAGTACTGGTGTTCTTGGATCTGAAGGTTTCTCTAAGCGCTGATGAGTTCAGAGTTGAGTGGCTTTTATAGCCTTAACGTCCTAATTGGATCCAAGGTGTTGGCATTGACTTTGATATTTTTGGATCCATCTCTGACCCTCAGAGCTTCGGCCTGGGCAGCTTGGTCTCTACCTCGGGTGGACTGCCCTTGGGGCAGATGGAGCAGGAGGGACAGAAGCATGCCTTCTCGGTTCCATCGGCTTCCCTCTGCCCAGGATGGTCTTCCTTCAAGGTAGTGGAGACAATAATCTTTGCTTCGAGAGGACAGAGGGTCTCTCCATCCTTGGAGATACCTTCTACTTGTTTTTGTGTCAAGAGCCTCAACAGTCAACTCCACAGGGACAGCCAGTCCAAACCCTCCAGACTACTCAGAAGGGCATTGCCCTCTCTTCTGACACTTCCCCGGAACATCCCACCAAGGAAGTACCCCAGAAGACAAAGTGCAAAAGGAGGCACTTAAATCCCCCTCAGGAATCTATCATGGAAGACACAGATTTCAATTAAGGGAAGGATCCCCCAGATCACCACTCAAAGACGTTTCATTTTGAGACATTCCGGAGCTCCTGAAGCAATGGGAGTAGTTAGTCCTTCCCTGGAGGAATCAGTGTTTCTGGTGGCAGTTGAATCTGGCCTTTCTACCTCCTGGGTAACTCCACCCACTGATGAGCTCACTGATTTTATCTCTCAGTGGGCATGGAAGGAACTTCATGTGGTTGAACCCATCCCCAAGAGACCATACCAAATTCTAGCACCTATGACAGGAAGGGAACAGTGGACTAAGGGAGTGCCTGTAGATGCCATGGTCATAGTGGTGGCCATGAAGCAGGAACTTGTGGAACAAAGTTCCACTGTCCATCCCCTAATAGAGAGTCCAGGGCTTTGGAGAGGTTCAGGAAGCATGTCTATGCTTCAGTGACCTTTGCTCTTAGGTCACTGACATATCTGGTACATTTTATAAGATTACAAAGAGATTTGATTAAGGAATTGTCAAATTCTCTTTTAGGGTCCATTACTGCAGAGACTCATGCTACAGTAGCTTCACAGCCGGCAACCCTTCAATCCATCTCAAACTCATTTATGAGACTCATATTTTTTGCAGCTGAGGGTACCTCAAGGGTGTAGGGTTCAGGCATCTCAATAAGGAGACATGCCTGGATGCACTTGGTTGATTTTACAGAGCCCTTTAAGTCTTCTTTCATCAATGCTTCTTTTGATGGATCATCCTTATTTGGCCAAAAAGTGAAGGACACACTCTCCAGGTGCGAGAAGGATGGAATGACTCTCTACATTTTGTCACCCCCACAGGACCTTTTTTAGGAACCAATCTGGGGGACAAAAGATGTGGTTCAAAAAACCTCAGATTCTTTCCAATATCCACATGGAGATGGTTCATCCAGAGGCAAAGGGGGGAACAATAATGGAAGATGCTGCCCATGAGGCAGAAGTGGTCTGCAAAACCAAGAGTCAGAAGATTCCTTCTCTGACGGACCCTACCAACTCTCTTGAAAGGAGGCCCAATTGTTCCCCTCAGGAGGCAATCAGAGGTCGCATATCCTTGCACCAGAGAGCCTGGCTAGATATCACAAAAGACACTTGGGTGCAGAATATTATTTTCAGAGGTTATATAATTCCCTTTTCCTTTCCACCTCCATCCTCACAAAGTTTCCCAATCTTCCACCCAATCAGAGGAAAGCAGCAGCACTAGAAATACAAAAGCTGCTAGAAAAAGTGTCATCCAAGAAATCCCACCAGATCAGACAGGATCCAGAACTTAAGATTCTTTTTAGTGCTAAAGAAAACATGGGACTGGAGACCAATTCTGTATTTCAGCACCTTGAACAAATCAGTTGGATACTCAAAGTTTTGGATGGTCACATTTCTGTCCATTCTGCCTTTTCTAGGCAAAGACGATTGGATGTGCTTGATAGACCCTCAAGATGTGTACTATCACATAAAAATGAACAGGTGGTCCAGGAGGTTCTTACACTTCCATCTGGGAACCAGTCATTACCAGTTCAGAGTTCTGTCCTTTGGCCTCACCACAGCCCCGAGGGTGTTCACCAAATGCGTGGCAGTGGTGGCAGCTCACTTGGTACTGCAGGGATTCTGGGTGTTTCTGTATTTAGATGACTAGCTCCTTACCACTCTGACCATACATCTACTCATAATAGTAAGAAACCAGGTACACCAAACTTGCTCCCTTCTGGGAATCACAATAAACTACAACTCAGTAGCTTCCATCACAAACACTGGAATTTATAGGAGCACATTGCAATACAGTATCTGTGACAGCCTCAGTTCCCCTGAACAGGATTCAGACTTTGAGAGTCCAAGTCACAAAAATTATTCACAACACCAAAATTTCAGCTCAGCTAATTCTTCAAGCCTTGTGGTCAATGTCAGCAGCCATATTTCTTGTTCCCCTGGCAAGGTATCATATGAGAATTCTCCAGTGGATGCTACCATCCAACAGTCAAATCTTTATGAGAAGATGTCAGTTCAAATAAGGATCACACAGACATGCAAGAAGTACCTTTGACGGTGAATAAGGTCAGAACAGCCTTTACAAGGCCATCCATTCATTCTCCCTCAGCCCAAAGGCATAGTGACCACGGACACTTCCTTTGGAAAACAGTCCAGGGCACTTGGTCCCCTGCAAAGGCCAATTTGCATATAAATGTTCTGGAAATGAGACCAGTGCTCTTAGTTTTGCAGGCTTTTCAGGATACTCTACCTCTAGGAACAATTGTGATCCAAATGGACAATATGGCAGTAGTTTGGTACATCAACAAGCAAGGATGAACCAGGTTGTACCCCTGTGTTGAGAAGCTGTCAGAGTGTGGCAATGGGCAATCTTATCCAACTGCTTTCTGATAGCAACTATCATTCTGGGGAAATCCAATGTGATAGCAGACAAATTGAGAAGGTCCATTTTTCTACCTCACGAGTGATCTCTCAAAAAAAGTGACGGAGGTGATTTTCCATTAATGGGGCCACCCTTACTGCAACCTTTTTGCATCTGCCCTAAAAAACAAATGCAGCAGCTTCTTTGCCCTAATCGTGGGAATCATCAAGGGATGCTCTGCTCTATGATTGGCCCTCTGGTCTGCTCTATGATTATCCAGCAGCACCACTGATTCCCAAATTCCCACTGAAATCTGCAAGGTTGAAGAACAAGGTCATCCTCATTGCACCTTAATGGCCTTGGCAAGTTTAGTTCCCCTTCCTTTGCCCTGTTCCCCTTCCCCTTTGAGTCCAAAGGCCTCATCTAATTTACCCACCTTGGATTCTTGATCCATTTCCAGACCTCCTGTCTTACCAATGGGCATGGTTCACCCGGATATAACAAACCTAAAGCTGACAACAATAATTTCTGCACTTCCATTAATGACCACACAAACTATGCTTTCATCCCCTGTCAATCATATACTTTTGTCTTCC